>NC_135810.1:63116210-63206587 GCF_964213995.1 Mustelus asterias | reverse complement strand
TGGAAAGAAGGGTGATTCTCACCAGTAAGGGGGAGAGCGAAGTCAAAGCTTGCCAGTGAACCCAGCTGCAGACTGCTCGGGGAGCCATTGCACAGGTGCCCCAATCTCCCTGTGAACTGGGAAACCTCCTACCATCCCCTATCCCATGGACATCACCACCATCCCCTCACCATCTGCCCGCCAATCACTCCCTGTGCCGGTCCCTCTGCCCGCCACGCCAATCACACCCCATGCAGAAATCCCCCCCCCCCATTGCCTCCCCCTGTAGGGAGCTCCGCCCTTGTCTCTCCCTGCCATAGCCCCACCCCCACTCAGGCTCCACCCCTGCTCAGGCCCCACCACCTTGACACTGCCCCTGGCACAGTTATGGTGCCCAGTGGGCAGTGCCAGGATGCTCAGTGGGCAGTGCCAGGTTGCCTGGTGGGCAGTACCAGGATGCCCAGTGGATATTGCCAGGGTGCCCAGTGGGCATAGCCTGGTCCTGCCCCCAACCACCCCAAGGGCTCCAATGGCCTCCGATCCCCAGGCGTGGATATCATTTCTAGTCTCCCTTGATGGGGACCATGAGTGATTCTCATTGGCAAGACCTCTCGTCGACAAGGGGGGAAACTTCTGGGAGGCTGGAAACAATGCAAAGCATGTCCTTAATATTTAACTCGGCTTCGCACAAGATGGCTTTCAGCGTGAAAGCCATCTGGGACCAATTTGTGTGCTATCTTCCTGGCTCACTGCTCCAGCGGGCCGGAAAGATTGCAACCAGGATGTATATACATCGATGGCATTGAGCAGGAGTGTCCGGGGCAAG
This sequence comes from Mustelus asterias, assembly GCF_964213995.1. Taxonomy (NCBI): domain Eukaryota; kingdom Metazoa; phylum Chordata; class Chondrichthyes; order Carcharhiniformes; family Triakidae; genus Mustelus; species Mustelus asterias. The sequence goes on along the minus strand of NC_135810.1, from coordinate 63,205,782 downwards.
GGGAAAACAACAACACAGGAGCCAGTTTGCTGGAATGAAAGGTCACAAGTCATTTCTGTCGTAGAGGATTCAGATAAGGACTTCAATGGGACAGCCTACAGCAGAATGCTGATTGATAAGCACAACAAACTGCTTGGTGAATTGGGGTGCCTGTCAGAAAGCTTGCTATCGGAGTCAAGGAGAATGGAAGAATTCAGCACCACTGTGGCACAGTGTTTTTCACCGAGGTCAGAGATCATCCTTTCCAGCATGGAATTTTAATAGCACTCATGCAGACCTAACCATGACACAGCAGCTGATGGTTGATGTCTCAGCATCCATTAAAGCATAATCAGAAGCCAAATATATCAGAGTGCCCTGTGAGCTAAAACTGCTGTCACCTTAGCTGCGATAGTTGTGTTCAATGGGGCTTGCACGATGACACAGCAGTCCAGCGATCAGTCCTCCAATACTTTACTAGCATTGTTGAGCTTCCACCCTGGGAGAGTGACAGTGGCTCTATGAGGCATAAACCTACTGTCTTCTCAGGATGATAGTATTCACCCTCTCCTCTCACAACTACCACTCTGTCAGTGCCCTTTCTTTTGCATATGTCTATGTATGTCTGTGTGTGTATGCATGCATGCCTGTGTATGTACGCCTGTGTGTATGCCTACATGAATGTCTGTGTGTTTGTGTGTGTGTATAAGACTGTTTGTATGTGTGTGTGTCTGTCTGTATGTGTGTTTATGTGCATATGTATGAGTGTGTCTGTATGTGTATGTGTGTTTATGTGCATATGTATGAGTGTGTCTGTATGTGTGTGAATGCCTGTATGTGCGGATGTATGTGTGTGTGTGTGCCTGAGTATGTGTGTTTGTGTGAGACTATGTGTATGACAGTGTGTGTGTGGGGGGGGGGTGTCTGTATGTATGTGTGTGTGTGTGTATATGTATGAGTGTGTGCCTATATGTGAATGAGTGTGTCTGTGTATGTGTGTCTGTGCGTGAGTGTCTGTATGTGAGTGTGTATGTGTGAGACTGCGTGAGTATGTATACGTGTCTGTGCGTGTGTCTTTGTGACTGTGTGGAGAGGGGGCCTGAATGGGGAAGGGGGTAGGGTGGGGGAGGGGTCAGGTCAGATCACCCTCATGCCTGCATGGTGTGGGGGTGGGGGTTACCTGTTATTTGTGGTGGGTGGGGGAGGATGCCCTTCTTGGATGGGGTGGTGCTCCCCTGCAATTTTTTGGGGGGAGGGGGGTCTGTCTCTGAGCACGGAGATTGGGCGCTCGCTGGAGGGTTGCTCAAAATTAGCTCCATTTGCATCTTTCAGGTGGGTGAATCCCACCTGACAGACACTGTCAGCACCAGAAGAAGGTGAGAGAAGCGGGCCCAATATGTTTGCTTGTCAATACTGCACGCTGGAAATCTTGGCACATTAAGTAAACTCTTTGTCGTATTTCCACACAGTATTTGTAGAGTGTAGAACTCGGCAGGTGTGCAGCTCTGTACTGTTTCTGCTCCGTATGCATTTGAAAATTCAATTTAAATTTTTAATAAAAACTTAAATTGGGGAGAAAAATATTACTTTTTCAAATCATAAACTTTCAATACACTTTAAGTTAACCATATTATTAACCATACCAAGATAACATAACCTTCACTTACAATTTCCACTTCAAGGCCACTTAACTTTATTGCCTATTTTTTAGCTTGAAAGCTAATGTTTAAATGGGTTAAATCAAAGGACAAAAATGTACATGTTAATCATTTGTATACTAACACAACAAAGAACACTTTCAATGGTTTTATGTTTTGTTGTAACGCATCTTGCATTTCAACAAACCGAAGAATTGGCTGCAAGTTATGGCACCACAATGAACTGGGAGCTCTTTCAGCAAAATGAACCTTAACCTTGAACTTTAAACCTTCTGTATCCTCATGAAAATAAAAGAAACATGAACCTCATCCATCCAACTTTTTCTGGCTTACTTACAGGCCTTCTTACTTCTAGTTCAATTAATTAATTCCCCATTGCTTTCCTTTAACTCTTGTTTTTATTGTTCATACCTGATGTGCATGTGCGGATTTGCTAAGGTATCTTTTCCTTGGCTGATAGACACATTGGTATCATTATTGAATTATTTTAGATGTTTTAAACGTTATCATTCGTAACATTAAATCTCATGAAATACTGGTAGAATTTTTAGGAATGTTGCTTGTTAAGTCGATAAATTTTGAAGTCAAGTCTTCAACGCAAATTACATCCACCAAACCTTCGAAAAGATGGCAAGGGTGAAATCTATTTACCATCAGAATGCATATGATCAATTGTAAAATTGGTGATTACAAGAGTCTGCAACTAAATTAGACACATTCATATGTCAAACTGTGTGGTATACTTAGTGTAAATTAATCATGTTCCTATACACATCCTTGGTTCTTTTCAAGTATGGTATCAAAATATATAGTACATCACTAATTTCCCCATTCTCCATGCAAGTATAATTGCTGCTGTGTTGGCCCTGCAGTAGTGAATCCTTCAAGAGTGCAATTACAGGCTATAGTAGACTGTAAACATTCCCCATCATGGGCTATATTTACCAGGCACGTAATAAGTAGGAAATTGGTCACAGATTAAGCTGACTGTTCAGTGCGCACACAATGAATAATAATGACCTTGAATACACCTCTGCAAGACCAAGAGCAGAGTATTAGGGTACTCGATGTTAAACCACTGAGTTTGTACCCTGCAGCTTAGATTCAGTTTATTTTATTTGAGGTTTTAAGACATTTGAACTAAACGTTCAGTGAATAATTGCAGTAGAATTTTTTGACAGAAATGTAAAAATATTTTCTGAGGAAAACACAGATGTGCTAAAATTGCAAATTCAGCCAGAACTAGGCGGACATCCAACAACATGCATTCCACTGAAGCCTAGTTTGGTTCAGTTTTGTATATTGTGTGGAAGATTCTCCTGGAAATTTAGTATTTTGGTTTAGGACAGCAGAGTTGAGTACCAATGAGTGTGTCACAGATTGGTAGAACACAGTTTTATGCCTGTGGTTCGTATACTGAAGAATTATTGAAAACAGACAAGTGGAGCAGGTGTTCGAGTGGGGAAATGGGTAGGGACTGATGAAGTGGAGTGGAAAATAAAATAAATCTCATGTTTAAAGTGATTGTTTCAAGATGACAACATTTACTTCAAAATTTGGCACTCTCATTGATTGTGTTCCATCTCTAGAATGTAAATTCACATTTGAATTGCTAAAAGAATTATATTTGGACTAATGTGCATTGGTGCAGGTTAACTTTTACTAATAGCTATAATTATGAGAGCCTAGTTTTTTTTTGGGATGTGTTGTTGCTGGCTGGGCCAGCATTTATTACCCATCCCTGATGGCATTTAAGAGTCGACCACATTGCTGTGGGTTTGGAGTCACATGTAGTCCAGACAAGATAAGATGGCAGATTTCCGTCCCTAAAGGACATTACCGAACCAGATGCGTTTTTATGACAATCAATCATGGTCATCATTAGACTTTTAATTCCAGATTTTTATTTAATTCAAATTTCACGATCTGCCGTGGTGGGATTCAAACCTTGACCCTCCCACTGCACGACTCTCTCCCCACAGTTTTGTGGGGTGGAATAGATAGGGAGTGTAAAAGTTAACTATCCTGTCCTAAAATCGAGAGACATTAGGGACGTTTAGAGATACTGGCCTCAGGCCTCATTATCATAGAGGCAACATGGTATAATGGCCATACCAGGGATAGACATTTTGTGATGCAGCTAGGATTGCTAGAGCTGTGGGTCGGGAGACTTGGAGTCTGTGATCAGGGGCCAGTGGTCGAGGGTTGGAGTGGCAGCTGTAGAGGGTGGAGATTGTGAGTATTGATTGAGCCCAATAATGTGAGGTCAGAAACAGCACTCCTTCACCTCCAGGCACCATAGTCAGGGAGGTTATCTACTTTAATTGTTTTAACTACTTACCTACTGTTCTCAAGAAAGGCCAATGATCTGACGGTGGGCAGAATCTTGGTCTCTCACTGGTGATAGGTAAGCTTGGAGGTAGGAATGGCATATACTTAGGCAGGATGGTGGCACACTGGAACCTCTCCACCTTTCCACATCCACCAGAGTTACATTCCAGGCAGGAAGACCCATGGGAAATTTTCTCACCCCCGCAGCCAGTTGAGGCCCTCAAATGACCAATTAATGACCACAAAAAAGCCTCATCCCTTCAGCACAAGTAATAACCTAGCTCTATGCAGCCCTGTTACAAGATGACTTGCACAACAAGTAAAATTGTGCAGCCAGCTTGTCAGCTCTGTGGTGGGGTGGGTCCTTTGATCAAAGGGACTCAGTATCTGATTGAGGACCTGGACAGCAAAAGGGTGCAGAGTCAGCCCCCTGCCCTTGTTGCCAACCCACAGAAACCCCTTTTTTGCCACATTACTTACCTGTGGCCTGGGTTGCTCTGCCATCCTGGAACTCCAGTGTCTGTCCTTCCAGCAATAAGCAGTCTCCCATGTGGCACTCCTGAGCACAAGAGCTGCCAGCCGCTGATTGGATGGCAGCTCTCAGTAGGCTAGACTTTTGTCCCTGGGTCTTGATTCCAGTTAGGAAAGGCCCAGTGCCGGTCTTCTGATCTCCAGCTGGCAGGCAAGATCCCTGATGCCTCAGCAAGATTCCTCCAATTTCTCTCTCCACAGGTGCTGTCAAACATGCGTGCATTTCCAGCATTTTTTTCAAGTCATCTAACCTCTTGTTTGGAAGGTATTCATGACGAGCGGTTTCGCTGAGTGCAGCCTGTGATTACCTTTCTTTCTTTCCTCACTTCTAATGAAGGGTCATCAACCTGAAACATTGGGTGGAATTTAATGTTAGTGACCGAGGGTGGGTGGGTGCTTGCTGTCCACTATATTGTTTTCTTTGGGGACACTATTTCAAAGTAATCAGGCCCCTACCTGGGCAGTGTTGGACCTCCTGTTATTTTAAGCCCAGAGCAATGTGGGCATCCTGTCCCTACAAACTGCTGGTCAGTCAGAGGCTAGAAGATGTCCAGTACCAGCAGAGCCACTGAAGTCAGTATCCACTGCCAGTACTGCACTGGGATTGACGATGGAACCCTATAGAGAGCGAAGTGTGGCAACAGGTGGGGGAGTGTGGGAGGCAGGGGGCATCAGGGAGGTAGATAGAAGTATCAATAGCAAGAGCAAGGGATGGTTTTCTGGGCCCCCTCCTTCCTGACGCTGGGTCTCTTGGTCAGGCACAAAGTACCTGAAAATGAGTGACCTCCAACCCTAATAGGTTATAGGCATGTCCATTGGGTTTTCTGTATAATCTTTCTGGATGGCAACTTCCCCATTGGGTAGCAGGATAAGGCTCTGAAGTGACCATTATATGGCTACTTAAGAACCTCAAGTGGTCTCTGGGCAGGTAAGCCACCCTCTATCCTTCCCATTAGGAGGTTGATTGGGCAGACTTGAGAAGACAATGGATGTCCAACCCACATCCAGCCATTTAATCAAGTGGCTCCTTCCTTCATCCAAATTCACCTGCTGGTGAGGGCATTATGTTTCACATTAACTCTGATTCTCTTTTCATTCATTACCTGACAAATTTAACAAACTGATTTTTATTTATTTTATCCTCAGTATCTGAACAAAAGTGTAGTGTTGAGAAAGCTTCCTGATTTAACTTGCACGTTGATATAGCTTTGTTAATTTTTCTTATTTCTCAATTGAATTCTTTAAAGGAACTATATCTGGTAAATCTGTAGGTATAAAATTGGCAAGTTCCATGATAGTGAGAGAGCTGTTTTTAAAAAATTAATTTATGCTTTGTAGTGATAGTGAATACTTCACTTATTCTGTTTTCAACAAATCATTTTGAACATTAGTTGCACTGTCATCAGAACCAATCTCATAGAAAAGAAAGCGTTCAGACTGGTGGAAATACATTATGCGATCTTGCCAACCAACTGGAGAGCCAGTGAATGCCCTGCATCGCTTTCTTTGGGGAAGGCTCGCGGGTATTAAGTCTCTCAGGTATTTAAGTGGTCAGTAGCAGACCTTTTCTAGGTTCAACATCCCAGGGGCACGTGGGGAGGGGCAGAAATCTCACCCGTCAGCAGAGACCAGCCAATTGGAGGCCAAAGCTCCTTTCTGCAAGCAGTGCCACTAGGGATGTGTTGGTAATTGCTGGAAGTGCACTCACCAGAGTCCCGGGAGGAGCCAGGGACTCAGGCCATAGGTGAGTAAGGGTGGGATGGGGATCATATGGTAGCGAAAGTGGGAGGGGGGGAAGGGAGTGGCTCTCAGAAGGACCCATTTCCATTGCCGGATCCCTTGATCAGGCCCCATGGGAGACTGCAAACAAACACCAGGATTTGCTTTTCAGGCTTTCCACTTGTTGCCTGCCCATTTCACTGCTGGTTGAATACCTGCAACTGTGAGATGAGGCCCTTAAACAGGCATTGATTGCTGACTAAGGAGCTCAATTGATGACTGGACAGGAAGGTTGTTCATGCGTATTCCTGCCCCGGTCTTAATCGAGGTGGAGGTGGGAAGTCAGTGGGCTCCCACCTGGTACCCTCCTAAACAATTAAATGCCGCCTGCCTCCAAATTTGCCGGGGTGGGAGGGGGGGGGGGGGGGGGGGGCGGTGGGGGGGGGCAGGGCATTCCAATTTGCCTCTTGTTTTCCTCCTTTTTCTCGTCCTCATTTGCGAGCAATCTTCCCATTCTGCATTGTGATTTTATCTGCTCCTACCTGAAATCGTGGCCAGAATTTTCTGGCCGTTCTCACCCTGCCACCACTGCCAGCGAGGATGGAGAATTTGGCATTCAGCCAAATCTCCATTCGCTGCAGAATCCCTCTGCTGTGAATTCTGCCCCACCTTTTATCTTCTCATCATTTAACCATCCATCTGATAAAATGGAGAAATACTATTTTGCAAACCATACATGTGGCAGCATAATACTCTCCATGGTACTATAATGCTTCTAATAAATCCAAAATTCTAAAAAACATTTTCAGGCACCTGAAATCAGAGCAGAGATTTGATAAAGTATTATGGAAGGCAATATTATTATAGAATGGTAGGACATAGGCAGGCAAAAATAATGGCTGGGATTCTTCGGCTGCTCACGCCAGTGGGATTCTCTTGTCCTGTTGCAATGAACGGAGATTTAGTTGAGTGCCAAATTCTCCTGGCAGAGGTGGCGGGGTGTGAACAGCCTGAGAAATTCTGCCGCTGTTTTCAATAATCGTGATCATAGGTAAGAACAGTTCACCCAGTTCCACTGAACAAAACCCACCAAAATGAAAGGTTGGTTTTCTCCTAACTGGTCTAATAATGGAGTCAAATTTCCTTGATTTATAATCACAGTAACAATTTGCATTTGTATACCAATTTTAACATGGAAAAATAAAACAAAGCATTTCACTGAGGTGTCATGAAAGAATAGATGCCAATTCAATGAAGTGTACCATTCTGAAAAAGGACAAATAAGAGGTGCCCTTTGCCCACACCTGAAGCAAGCAATTGTTCTTTTGCATATATAATTAAGGAGTCTGAAGCCTGCTTGAATTCCCTGGTCCAACATTATTCCAGCATTTTATGTTTTTATTTTTATTTCAGATTCTAGCATATGCAGTACTTTGCTTTTTACATTTGAGTTTGTTAAGGTTCATGTTAAATTTCAGCAAAACAACTACAGAGAGAGTGCTGCTATATCCAGAGGGAGAAGTAAGACAGATTGTCGCAGCCCTAATAAATATCAAAAAACAAGAAACAAGATCGATCTTTCAATTAAAAGCACACAAATATATATTTACAGCCCATCAATTGAGAATATTTTTCAAAGTTACGAAAGACTATCTCATGCAGCAGAGTAAATTGTCTCAGAAAAATCAACGGTCTGATTGATTCATGAAGGATCTGTGCACTTTCATTAAAACCTATTTTCCTGCAAGCAAATAATAGTCATGTCGAATACAACTTAAAATCAATGTGTGCGTTTAATATTGATAGATAGGTACAGAGTTCCTGCCTGGCTGCCCCAGTTATAGAAAAGCAAAATGAGTTTTATTTAAAATAAAGATGCTGCAGTTGGGCAAAATGACAGCTCTCATAATTAATAATCCTACAGCAATATATGGTTTATCATGCCCTTCACAGTGACAATGCTGATTAGTATACTATTGGGTGACATGTACATTTAGTAAATGATTAGTTCTCATTTATGTAAATCAGTTTGTCATTTAATAATTGACTAATGGCAGTGATGTGTACAGCTACATGGATTTTTTTTCTTATATTCATGAGATGTGGGCATCATTGGCTAGACCAGTATTTGCTGTCAATCCTTAATTTCCCTTGGGAAGATGGTGGTGAGTAGCCTTCTTGAAGTACCGCAGTCCGTGTTATGTAGGAATACCCACAGTGCTATTACCTGGATTTTCAACCAGCAACAATGAAGAAAAGGCAATATAGTTCCAAGTCAGGGTGGCGTATGACTGGAAGGGAAACTTGGAGGTGGTGGTGTCCCCATGCATTTTCTGCTGTTGTCCTTCTACATATTAGATATCACGGCTTTGGAAGGTGCTGTCAAAGGATCCTTGGTAGTGGTAAAGTGCATCTTGGAGATGGTACACAATTCTGTCACTGTTAGTGGCGGAGGGAGTGAATGTTTATTGTGATGGATGAGATGCCAATCAAGTGGGCTGCTTTGTCCTGGATGGTGTCAAGCTTCTTGAGTGTTGTTGAAGCTGCACTCATCCAGGCAAGTGGAAAGTATTCCATCACACTCCTGACTTGTACCTTGTAGATTGTGGACAGACTTTGGTGAGTTCAGAGGTGAGTTGCTCTCTGCAGAATTACCAACCTCTGACCTGCTTTTGTAGCTGCAATACTTAAATGGCTGGTCTTGTTCAGTTTCACTATGGAAGTGGTATTGAGCAAATTGTTGGAGCGGCAGGCTGACAAATCCAGGATCCTGATGGTCTTCACCTCAACATCTTGAAAGAAGTTGATTGTTGATGTAATGTCTTGAATTTTCCAAAACTCTCTAGATTCCAAGAGGGTTCCATTAATTGGAAAATAGCAAATGTAACTCCTTTATTCAGAAAGGGAGGGAGACAGAGAGCACAAAATGGTGAGCCAATTAGCCCAACATTTGTTACAGGGAAAATGTTAAAGGCTATTAGAGTCATAGAGGTTTACAGCATGGAAACAGGCCCTTCAGCCCAACGTGTCCATGCTGCCCTTTTTAAAAAAACCCGAAACTAATCCCAATTGACCGCATTTGGCCCATGTCCCTCTATATCCATCGTACCCATGTAACTATCTAAATGCTTTTTAAAAGACAAAATTGTACCCGCTTCTACTACTACCTCTGGCAGCTTGTTCCAGACACTCACCACCCTCTGTGTGAAAAAATTGCCCCTATGGACACTTTTGTATCTCTCCCCTCTCACCTTAAACCTATGCCCTCTAGTTTTAGACTCCCGACCTTTGGGAAAAGATATTGACTATCTACCTTGGCTGTGCCCCTCATTATTTTATAGACCTCTATAAGGTCACCCCTCAGCCTCCTACGCTCCAGAGGAAAAAGTCCCAGTCTATTCAGCCTCTCCCTATAACTCAATCCATCAAGTCCCGGTAGCATCCTAGTAAATCCTTTCTGCTCTCTTTCTAGTTTAATAATATCCTTTCTATAATAGGGTGACCAGAATTGCACACAGTATTCCAAGTGTGGCCGTACCAATGTCTTGTACAACTTCAACAAGACGTCCCAACTCCTGTATTCAATGTTCTGACCGATGAAACCAAGCATGCCTAATGCCTTCTTCACCACTCTGTCCACCTGTGACTCCACTTTCAAGGAGCTATGAACATGTACCCTAGATCTCTTTGTTCTGTAACTCTCCCCAACACCCTCGCATTTGTCTAAATTAAGCTCCATCTGCCATTCGTCAGCCCACTGGCCCAATTAATCAAGATCCCGCTGCAATTGGAGATAACCTTCCTCACTGTCCACCATGCCACCAATCTTGGTGTCATCTGCAAACTTACTAACCATGCCCCCTATATTCTCATCCAAATCATTAATATAAATTACAAATAACAGTGGGCCCAGCACTGATCCCTGAGGCACACCGCTGGTCACAGGCCTCCAGTTATTCTTAAAGGCTATTCTTAAAGATGTTATAACTAGGCACTTAGAAAAAACCAAGGCAATTAGGCAGAGTCAGTATGGTTTTGTGAAGGGAAAATTATGTTTCACAAATCTATTGGAGTTCTCTGAAGGACTCTCTTGTGCTGTGGATAAAGGGAAACCAGTGGATGTACATTACTTAGATCTCAAGAAGGCATTTAATAAGATTCTACATCAAAGGTTATCACGTAAAATAAAAGCTTATGGTGCAAAGGGTAACATCGGCATGGATAGGGGATTGGATAGCTAATAGGGAACAGAGAGTAGGCATAAATGGGTCTTTTTCTGGTTGGCAAGATGTGATAAGTGTGTGCCATAGGGGTCAGTGCTGGGGCCTTAACATTTTACAGTTTATATCAATGACTTGGGTGAGGCAAGTAAATAACTTAATAAGTATTAAGGTATTTTTCCATTATTGAGAAACACCTGTGAGGGGACTAAGACCTCACACTGTATACTTTTATAAAATATACATATATATCATGACTATTTCTAAAATTTTGAAAACTGGACGAAGAACTTTTAAAATGGTTGAAGCTGTTTCTGTCTGTGACCCTTGAAAAAAAAGGAGTTTTTTTGTCCATATCAGGGAAACTTCTATCTCATTATCTCTGAAGAGGCACTAATAACATTCCTAACAAGTCTCCCTGGATAGCTGCAATCTCCTCAGACAATGCCTGTCTGCTATTTGCAGGAAATTCAGCCTTGTCCAGAACACTCGAGGATTTGCCGAGAGCCTCTGTCTATCTCTGCCCTGCTGCTTGGCCTTGTCCTGCCTCTTACTGCTGCTGTTGGGAAGCCTACATTGGTATGTCCGCAGCATGATGTTCTGCCTCAGTGTGCATCCCTTCCAGGGTTCATAGGTAATAGAACTGGGGGATGATTCTCTTTCTAATTTTTAAAAATTCATTTGTAGGACATGGGCTTCACTGGCTGGCCAGCATTCGCTGCCCGTCCCTAGTTGCCCTTGAACTGAATAGCTTGCTAGGCCATTTCAGAGGGGCAGTTGAGAGTCAACCACATTGCTATGGCTCGAGATTCACATGTACTATACCAGGTAAGGATGGCAGATTTCCTTCCCTAAAGGACATTGGTGAACCAGATGGGTTTTTCTGACAATTGTTTTCATGGTCATCAGTAGATTCTTAATTCCAGGTATTTTTATTGAATTCAAATTCCACCACCTTTGAACCCAGGTCTCCAGAACATTAGCTGAGTTTCTGCATTAATAGTCCAGCAATAATCCCATTAGGCCATTGCCTCTGCCTCTCTCCAACTTTAATTACAAGCAGACTTTGTGGTGTCCTCCCCTCTACTCTACATACCTGAGCTGCCTCCCCAAGGTTTTTCTACTTTGCTTCTCAAGTATAAGCTTCCTTTGAGAAGATCTGCTCCTCTGCAGCTTGGCTCTGCCCCATTCTTCTCAAAGGACCTCTGCACAGATTGTATCTTTGTGCTAAAACTCAGTCCCCTGGAGGTCAGCTCCTCTCACACAGTAAGTCAGGAAAACCACTCAAATACAAACAGGTTTCACTGGGTGGGTTTCTGGAGACATGGGAAACCCATGCAAATTACGTGTAATTCCTGATCCATCCAGTGAGCTCCATGATACTTGGATATAAGTGGTTCTTTATTGAGCCTATTTGACTTTTTGCCGTGAGTGGTGACTTTCTGGAATCAGCCCCTACCCTCCTCTCACTTAATGGGGAACAGATGACCCGCCACTGTAAGTAACAAGTTGAAAAAAATTCCCTTCTCGACATTCTTATCTTCATTAACAAAACAATTCACCAGTGACATTCATTAACCATATGATCCAATAACTAACATGTACAAATTTTAATATCTGGCTTTAGTCTTTAAATGGAACCCAAATGTATAGTTAGATTACATAGAGTTGTTGAACACTTCAAAAATGAGCTATTTGAATTTCAATATTTATATTGATCTTAGAGTCCTAGAGGTATACAGCACACAAAAAAGGTCTTTTGACCCATTGCGCTTACGCTGGTCAAAGACGAACCACCTATCCTAATCCCATTATTCAGCGCTTGGCTCATAGCTTGTATAAGATATTATTTTGGGGTGGGGTTTCAACAGAACATTCAACAGAATTGGGACAGCTCAGTAATCTAATTATATTTTTGTTATTTTAAGGGTTTTCCAGGATAGTGAGAGAGGAACACTGGAAAGAAATAGCTCCAAATATTCTGGACAATTTTTTAAAAAAGTGAAAACAGTGGGGCAAGCGCTGCTGTGTTCTTTCACCATTGGGGATCTGAGTTCTCTCTACATGTATTACGGCTTCTAATTGAAATCTGCTTGTTGGGTCAGCTCAGTTTCTGATTGCAAGGTTACATAGTTTGCTGAAAGCAGCACTGATAGGCATTCAGTCATTACTTTCATTCAGAGAGGCCATAAGGGAACTGGCAATGGCACTCCAGTGTTGTCAGAAGTATTCTTATGAGGTTTGCATTGTACTGGAAGTGCTTGATGTTAATACGGGTTTAATATTCTGGGAATATATTCCCTTCCCCATCATACATAGCCCTCACTTGAGCACAATTTTTTCAAGCAAACTAGCCACGATCATTGTGTTCTAATCTGTCTGACTAATAAAATCTTAAAAGCAGTGAGATTTTTCACTTCCATACATTTTCCTTTCAGTTTACCTTTAAATATTGCAAGAGGTTGGATCATGTTAGAAAACTGTCACAACACAACTGTGTACAAATGGCTTTCAGCAGTCACATCGCTTTTGTCTATTTTTCTTACTGTTTGCTGCATAAAAGTTTGAACATGTCATTATTGTAAAATACAGCTTGGAGATGGATTACAAGTAGACAATTTGGAAGGGTTGTTGTTAGTTCTTTGATCTTGCTAATGATTCATAGCTGCACCAAGCCTGATGTACATTCTGGGAGGCAGAGCTGCCATGGTGGGAAATCTGGATGTGGTAAAGAATTATGGCCCTGGGCGTCCCCAGATCCACTTTGGTTTGGAAGACTGCAGGCTTATCAACGACTTTCAGTTTGAAATGAGCTTTCAGTAAAGTGAGACAAATGGTGTCCCCTTCCAAGGTTAAAGGAAAAGTATTTTGCTCCCCTCGGAACTCTTACTTAACAGTTGAACTGATAACTAAAGAATTTTCTGTACAGAACACCAGAAGTGCTCTGTTCAAAGAAAGTTTATAAATGATGTATGTTGCACATCTCTGACCATGTTTTCCCCAAGCACAATGGTATATATTGTGCACGCGTAAGCATTAATAAGAAGTTGTTATCGAGCATTAGAGACACTTCACACCACTCTAAATCAGTATGGAACAGTGTGCCTGCACACCAATTTACTCCTGTAGTTTATGTGTACAGATTTCTCACTCAGGCAAACAAAATTGCAGCAGGCAGATAGATTGTATGATGTCCCACAGCCTAAGCGTGAAACAAAGGCCACGAATCTCCCATTGTGACCCGCAACATTTCTGGCAGGTCGCGGTGAGAGACGCGCGTCTCCGGCCTTGAACAGAGATTTGAGCATGCTCTGGGAACGCATGTGCATCTCCCAGAACCAGAGAACAGTCTCTGGCCAAACCACGCTGGAAACCAGCGGGAAGGCAGGTACGTCATTTGAATCTTTTTTGAATGTATTTTAAATATGTTTATTAGTTAATTACTGGGACCTTTCAGGTCCCGATAGAACCTACCACCCCGTCAGGAGTACTTCATTCCAGCGGGGTTCAGACTAGCTCCCCACATTCGGGGAACTAGCGGAAGACCCCACCGGAATGAAGGGGGGAACATTCGGGGACCTCAAGGGGGTCGGGCAGCGGGGGGTGGTGCCCCCTGGGCATGGGCACCCTGATAGTGCCAGCCTGTGCCCCCTGGCACTGTCCAAGGGGCAAAGTGCCCATGCCCAGGGGGCACCTTGGCACTGCCCATTGGGCATCAGGCAGTGCCAAGGGGGTGTGGCCTATTGTGGGCGGGGCCTATGGGTGATTGATGGGGGGGGTGGGTCCCGCTACCACTCTGTATGGGGATCGGTCTGGGATGGAGGGAGGACAGTGATTGGGGCAGGCTGGGGAGGGTGGAGGTGGTCTGCTGGGGGGGGGGGCTGACCCTGGGGGGGTCAGCAGGGAGGGTTCTGCCGGGGTGAGGGGGGTGGCGGGATTGCCACTGCTCGGGGGGGTGGGCTGTACATCGGGGCACTCCAGGGTTGGGGTGGGGGGTTCAGGGCTGGCCCGGGAATCACTGTGGGGGCTGCAATCGGGCCGTGGGGGGGGGGGGGGGGGGGGTTAGGGGGGCAGCACTGCGGGGGTCCCAGGCTGGCCAGCGATCAAGCCGGCCAACAAACGGGGAGTCTGACAGATCGGGACCACTGCACATGCATAGAGTTCCAGAACTGTCAAACTCTGGCATGAATAGTCCCCTGGGTTTTTCATGAGATTCATGACTGGGACCTCTGCAGTGCACAGAGTGCGGAGATTCAGGTGAGAAGCTGAACTGACAGAACAGTCAGGTTTTAGCACAGTTCTCCCACCAATTCAGCGCTTTTGGGAGAATCGCGGCCAAAATCTCTAAATTTTACTGAAACCAGGGCTGCAGGGAAAAGCCTGGGAACTACAGGCCAGTGAGCCTCACATCTGTGGTGGGTAAGTTGTTGGGAGGTATTTTGAGAGACAGGATCTACAGGCATTTAGAGACGCAAGGACTGATTAGGGACATTCAGCATGGATCTGTGAGTGGAAAATCATGTCTCACAAATTTGATTGAGTTTTTTGAAGGGGTAACCAAGAAGGTAGATGAGGGCAGTGCAGTTGATGTTGTCTACATGGACTTTAGCAAGGCCTTTGACAAGGTACCGCATGGTAGGTTGTTGCATAAGGTTAAATCTCATGGGATCCAGGGTGAGGTATCTATGTGGATACAAAATTGGCTTCTTGACAGAAGCCAGAGGGTGGTTGTAGAGAGTTGTTTTTCAAACTGGAGGCCTGTGACCAGCGGTGTGCCTCAGGGATTAGTGCTGGGTCCACTGTTATTTGTCATTTATATTAATGATTTGGATGAGAGTATAGGAGGCATGGTTAGTAAGTTTGCAGATGACACCAAGATTGGTGGCATAGTGGACAGTGAAGAAAGTTATCTCCAACTGCAATGGGATCTTCATCAATTGGGCCAGTGGGCTGACGAATGGCAGATGGAGTTTAATTTAGACAAATGCGAGGTGATGCATTTTGGTAGATTGAACCAGGGCAGGACTTACTCAGTTAATGGTAGGGCGTTGGGGAGAGTTACAGAACAAAGAGATCTAGGGATACATGTTCATAGCTCCTTGAAAGTGGAGTCACAGGTGGACAGAGTGGTGAAGAAGGCATTAGGCATGCTTGGTTTCATTGGTCAGAACATTGAATACAGGAGTTGGAACGTCTTGTTGAAGTTGTACAAGACATTAGTAAGGCCTCACTTGGAATACTTTGTGCAGTTCTGGTCACCCTATTATAGAAAGGAGATTATTAAACTAGAAAGAGTGCAGAAAAGATTTATTAGGATG
Source organism: Mustelus asterias (assembly GCF_964213995.1). NCBI lineage: Eukaryota > Metazoa > Chordata > Chondrichthyes > Carcharhiniformes > Triakidae > Mustelus > Mustelus asterias. Next base: position 63,190,026 of record NC_135810.1, on the reverse strand, counting down.
CTACCGGGACTTGATGGATTGAGTTATAAGCAGAGACTGGATAGACTGGGACTTTTTTCACTGGAGCATAGGAGGCCGAGGGGTGACCTTATAGAGGTCTATAAAATAATCAGGGGCACAGATCAGCTCGTCAATATCTTTTCCCAAAGGTAGAGAAGTCTAAAACTAGAGGGCATAGGTTTAAGGTAAGAGGGGAGAGATACAAAAGTGTCCAGAGGGGCAATTTTTTCACACACAGGCTGGTGAGTGTCTGGAACAAGCTGCCAGAGGTAGTAGTAGAAGCGGGTACAATTTTGTCTTTTAAAAAGCATTTAGATAGTTACATGGGTGTGATGGGTATAGAGGGATATGGGCCAAATGGGACTAGCTTCGGGGTTTTAAAAAAAAAGGGTGGCATGGACAAGTTGGGCCGAAGGGCCAGTTTCCATGCTGTAAACCTCTATGACCAGGCAAGCAGAATTTTTAAAACTGTAGTCTGATTCCAATTAGGTCAGACAAAAGCTATATTGCTACAATTTTGTGTGGAGGCACATAGCCTTGGGAGTTAGTGCAGATTGTGAAATGAAGTGTATCAGTATACAGCATATTTTACAGAAAGGAAATTAATTGATAAAAGGATACTGCACTGATAGCAGCTCACGTTGTGAGTGCCAGGCTCACTATAGTTTGTAACATCAGTCCCCACACACAAATCTCTATTCCAACCTTATCCAACTCACTGCACCTGGGTTGAACGCCTAGTTTAGTTTTACAATCTGTTCAATTTTACTCTACACTGAAGTAGAGAGTAAAATGGGGCAGGGTGTCCAATCTGACCACCCACACCCACTGGACAGATTAGGTGAATAATCAGTGCTTTAATGTTATGTTGATTGGGTGAACTCTGCCCCTGTATTCATTTTGCAGGCATGAGATAAACATCTGACTGACCCTCTGATCTGGCCTAAGTTGGCTTCTTGAAGCTGGGCTTTTGTCACTATCAACACTAAAGATGGTACTTCTATCCGATTCTACCATAAGCTATTTCTCCGCTCTCCCTTTCAGTTAATCCAAATCACTCACATTCCACTCCCTCCTGTCCCATTTCCTAACTTTTTTCCCATACAGAGGGACATTTCTGGACTCCATCATTTAATTGTTCCCTCCTTTTAAGAAAAAAAATGGTCTGGATCAATTGGAGGCAACAGAGGTTTCACCTGATGTTCTTCTTCATTTGGGGGATGCCTGTTAAATTAAGTGCCTCTCAGGCACTTAACTGCACAGTGACAGGAGTGAGGACTCCAGGGGTAGAACCTGCAGGAGCTGCTGGCCAATCAGATGTTGGCAGCTCTATTGAATGGTAGTGCCACTGGGGATGTGGTGGCTGCTGCAGGTATAACACCCACCCGAGGCTTAGTATTGTCACTGGATCCCATGGCACAGGTGCGTGATGGCAGGAGGTAGGTTCAGTAGGGGGTCATGAGGGAAAAGGGTTTGCAGCAAGGACTGTGGATAGTTTTCATTGGGCCCTCCCTCAATCAAGTACTGGGCACCTTTGAATGAGAGACCCCTTCCCCACCCGCAAGCAACCCTACGCAGGTCTGTTTAATGTACTTTCCAGATCGAGTCCCCACCCTGCATTAACTGCCCACTTAAAGACCTCAATTTGCAGTCGGACAGGAAGGCCATCCACATGCTTTGTTGATGTGAACATAATCAAGGTGGAGGTCGGAAGGTGGCATGGTCCCTCCCACCTGATGATTTGTCCCCCCGCCCCCCGTCAACAACTCCCCATGGAGAAGAACATTAAATTCCACCTTTTGATTCAGATCACCTTTTTCCTACAACAGTGTAAATCTACTTTGGTTTTTTTTATTAAAGCTCCTCATTTTCTCCATTCTACATCCTCCTGAATCAACTCGCCATTCCCCTGTCACCATGCCAGTATCTGTCATTTTTACCTGTTGGCATAAGACTGAATGAGTTTTTCAAAGTTTTGACCAACTTTCAATGTAAAATGTTATTTAGGTTCAGTGCTGTCTTTGCTATCATACTTTCTGATTTTTTTCTGCAGGAAATCGGTCAGCAAATACCCTCCTACTTGTCATACCGATTGTATCATATCAGTAGCCCATAGAAAATTGCAATGTTTACGCAAACCCAATGTAATCTTGTTTATTTAATGTCTCAAGTCTCCTTACTTTGCTGAACACAGCATTGCTCAAACCTTCTATTTTCTTTCAACATTCCAGAAGCTATCTTCTTCAATTACCTGTGACACCGGTGATAATATTTGTCAGAATCTTCTAACCACTGTAAAGTTGAATCAATACTACTTTGCTTTCTCATTTCAGCAGTCCTTACTAGAAATACATTTATGTATTTCTCATACTTTTTTTCAATAAAACAATTCAAAAATACTTCCAAAATTTGCACATCTTCAAAATAACCTTCATTGGTGTCATTATGATCCCTGAATTTTGATTAAATAATTTAAGTTGTATGGATAAGAGAATGGAATTTAACTATCAAATGGGCACATTTATTACTCATTCCCAGTTCCCATTCATTACAAGACCTGGTCTAATATTTGGATAAATACAATGGCTTCACCCTGGGTTTGCACCATGTGTGATCCATCACTAGTAGCACCTTAAGTTTCTCATCAAACCTAATCTCTTCATGGACATTGCCAGGTGATTAATACAGCAGGGACATTTGAAATCTGCAACATAGACACAAGATTTATCATTTCATTAGCAGAAGCTTTAAGTTTTTCTATTTTCTATAAATTTGTAAATTTATATAAAATAAACAATTGAGTACAGTAGTTATTTCACCTAAGATATTTTGGAACTAAAGCACTCACCTGAAAAAAAGTACAATGAAACAAAGAAATGAAAAGGCAGAACCCTAATACCATTGATTTCTGGTCTATTTCCACCTCCATAACATCACCCAACATTGCTCCAAACCTCAGCTCATCTGTTACTGAAACCCTCATTTATGCCTTCATCACCTCCAGACTGGACTTTTCCAACATTTTATCCCACATTCTCTCCTCTTTGAATCCAAAACTCTGCTATGTGTGTCGTAACTTGCAGAAAATCCCATTTGCCAATCATTCCTGCGCTCACTAATATAAATTGGTTCCCAGTCAAGCAATATCTTGGTCTTAAATGTTACCTCCTTGTTCTCAAATCCCTCCATGATCTTGTTTCCACACCTCACCCCATGCCAGCCAACATCTTTGTTTTCTCCTCGAGTGCAACAACCCTCCAAGATATCAGCACTCCTCTAATTCTGTACTTTGCAGCATGCCCAATTTTAGTTGCTCCACCATTGCTGACTGTGCCTTCAGTTACCTATGGCCTGAGCTTTAGAATTTCATCCCTACACCTGTCCACCTCTCTACCTCAGTTTCCTTATTTCAGACACTTCTTAAAACCTACCTCTTCGACCAACTTTTAGTCATCTTGCCTAATATTTCTTAATGTGGCTCAGTGTCATAACGTGTTTTATGATCCTTCCGTGAAGCACCTTGAGACACTCGGGTAGTGCACTAGAAAGCTTTAGATTGGCTAAGAGGGAGTTGAAGAGCGAGCTTAGAAGGGCTAAAAGGGGACATGAGAAGACTTTGGCGGATAGGGTTAAAGAGAATCCTAAGGCGTTCTATAGGTATGTCAAGAACAGAAGGTTGGTTAGGGCAAGTTTAGGGCCAGTTATAGATGGCAGAGGGAAGTTATGTGTGGAACCGGAGGAGATTGGTGAAGCATTGAACCAATATTTCTCTTCGGTGTTCACGCAAGGGGACATGAATATAGCTGAGGAGGACACTGGGTTGCAAGGGAGTAGAATAGACAGTATTACAGTTGATAAGGAGGATGTGCAGGATATTCTGGAGGGTCTGAAAATAGATAAATCCCCTGGTCCGGATGGGATTTATCCAAGGATTCTCTGGGAGGCAAGAGAAGTGATTGCAGAGCCTCTGGCTCTGATCTTCAGGTCGTCGTTGGCCTCTGGTATAGTACCAGAAGATTGGAGGTTAGCGAATGTTGTCCCATTGTTTAAGAAGGGGAACAGAGACTTCCCCGGGAATTATAGACCGGTGAGTCTCACTTCTGTTGTCGGCAAGATGTTGGAAAAAATTATAAGGGATAGGATTTATAGTTATTTGGAGAGTAATGAATTGATAGGTGATAGTCAGCATGGTTTTGTGGCAGGTAGGTCGTGCCTTACTAACCTTATTGAGTTTTTTGAGAAAGTGACCAAGGAGGTGGATGGGGGCAAGGCAGTGGACGTGGTATATATGGATTTTAGTAAGGCGTTTGATAAGGTTCACCATGGTAGGCTTCTGCAGAAAATGCAGATGTATGGGATTGGGGGTGATCTAGGAAATTGGATCAGGAATTGGCTAGCGGATAGGAAACAGAGGGTGGTGGTTGATAGTAAATATTCATCATGGAGTGCGGTTACAAGTGGTGTACCTCAGGGATCTGTTTTGGGGCCACTGCTGTTTGTAATATTTATTAATGATCTGGATGAGGGTATAGTTGGGTGGATTAGCAAATTTGCTGATGACACCAAAGTCGGTGGTGTGGTAGACAGTGAGGAAGGGTGTCGTAGTTTGCAGGAAGACTTAGACAGGTTGCAAAGTTGGGCCGAGAGGTGGCGGATGGAGTTTAATGCGGAGAAGTGTGAGGTAATTCACTTTGGTAGGAATAACAGATGTGTTGAGTATAGGGCTAACGGGAGGACTTTGAATAGTGTGGAGGAGCAGAGGGATCTAGGTGTATGTGTGCATAGATCCCTGAAAGTTGGGAATCAAGTAGATAAGGTTGTTAAGAAGGCATATGGTGTCTTGGCGTTTATTGGTAGGGGGATTGAATTTAGGAGTCGTAGCGTTATGTTGCAACTGTACACAACTCTGGTGCGGCCGCACTTGGAGTACTGTGTGCAGTTCTGGTCCCCACATTACAGGAAGGATGTGGAGGCTTTGGAGAGGGTGCAGAGGAGGTTTACCAGGATGTTGCCTGGTATGGAGGGGAGATCCTATGAGGAGAGGCTGAGGGATTTGGGATTGTTTTCGCTGGAAAGGCGGCGGCTAAGAGGGGATCTTATTGAAACATATAAGATGATTAGAGGTTTAGATAGGGTGGATAGTGATAGCCTTTTTCCTCTGATGGAGAAATCCAGCACGAGGGGGCATGGCTTTAAATTGAGGGGGGGTAGTTATAGAACCGATGTCAGGGGTAGGTTCTTTACCCAGAGGGTGGTGAGGGATTGGAATGCCCTGCCAGCATCAGTAGTAAATGCGCCTAGTTTGGGGGCGTTTAAGAGATCCGTAGATAGGTTCATGGACGAAAAGAAATTGGTTTAGGTTGGAGGGTCACCGTTTTTTTTTAACTGGTCGGTGCAACATCGTGGGCCGAAGGGCCTGTTCTGCGCTGTAATGTTCTATGTTCTATGTTCTATGTTCTATTACATTATGGTAAAGGTGTTATATAAATATAAATTGTTATTGTTGTTGGACTACTGCCTGACTCCTTCTGATTTACTTGTATGCTATACAAGTATGTTATATGTTAAGACAGAGATAGATAGGTTCTTGATTGATAAGAGAATCAGGGGTTATGAGAAAAAGGCAGGAGAATGGGGATGAGAAAAAAAAAATCAGCCATGATTGAATGGCAGGGCAGACTCGACGGGCCGTGTGGCTTAATTCTGCTCCTATGTCTTATGGTCTTATACTCTCATTTTTTGTTGTAGAAGAGGTGAAGAACTCATGGGAATCACAAAATTTGCACATTAAAACAAAATCTTGGTAGAAACATTTTCATGCATAAATAACAGTTTCAATTTAATGGCAAATATTTGCAGAATTTGAAAATCCATGAAAACATGTTCAGATGCAAGCCAAACCAATTAAAAGGTTACTTTTGATGTATTATTTTCCTTTGCATTAAAAAATGTATTATTTATCTTACAAATGCAGAATTTACATTTACCCCAGCAAAATATCTCAAGTTACAACACTGAAACACAGGATATTTAATTTGGAGTACATGATGCAAAATATTGATAAGCACAAAACAAAGATAGCAAAATTATCGCACAGCATCAGTATGTGTTTGTTGAAGTATGACCCCTAAAAGTGTACAATCTTGCGAGAGCAGATAGTGATGATCTCTCTGTTTGATTAAAATGGAAAAAAGGTCACAAAATTGGGATCCATAACTCTGGGGGTTTCACAGCTAGTTTGGTTAGATGTCAAAATGGTATCAGCGTCACTCATGTAAATTTCCACGAAATCCATGCCAAACATCATCCTGATGAGGGCGTGAACATGGGTGTCGGGAATATCAACCAGAAATATGCAAAGTACGGAGATTGTGATATCAATCAGTGCGTAATGCTGATTTGATGCCATGCTGCCATTTTCAACTGCTCTCCAGCAGATATCTTGTCATAAACATGCACAGCTGAACATGCACTCAATAGCAGGAAGTAACCCTCCACCGACTTTCAGGTTCGTTACTGATTAATTTCTGTTTGAGTTTGTGGAAAGCTTTTCTTTAAGTTTAAAGTTTTATTTATTAGTGTCACAAGTAGGCTTACATTAACACTGCAATGAAGTTATTGTGAAAATCCCCGAATCGCCACACTCCAGCGCCTGTTCAGGTACACTGAGAGAGAATTTAGCATGGCCAATGCACCTAACCAGAACGTCTTTCCAACTGTGGGAGGAAACCGGAGCACCCAGAGGAAACCCATGCAGACACAGGGAGAACATGCAAACTCCGCATAGACAGTGACCCAAGCCAGGACTCAAACCTGGGTCCCTGGCGCTGTGAGGCAGCAATGCTAACCATTGTGCCATCGTTCCACCCATAGTGGAGCTAAGTTCGTTAAAGTAGGTGAAGCCTAGAGGAAGTCATGCTGAACTGTTACTGCAATGGTTCTATTCAGTCCACTTGTTCAAAATCATGGATTCTATAATTGCAATTCCTCTTGCGCTACATGTAGGTCAAACCAAGTAAGGATGGCATTTCCTTCCCTAAAGGATATCAGTGAACCAGATGAATTTTGCTGACTATCAACAATGGTTTCATGGTCATCAGTAGATTCCAGATATTTTTTATTGAATTCAAATTCCACAATCTACAGTGGTGGGATTGTTGGAAGGAGAGGCTTGCTTTGAGGCCTAGAAGTGAGATGCTGCCAAGTCAGGTGTCGGAGAAGGGGGCATTGGGAAAGAGGCTGGGTGGTGCATATGCCTGTGGAGGGATTGAGAGAATGAGTGAGTGAGTGCATACATGGGAGCGAGATTGAGTGAAAGAGTGAGAGTGTGTGTGTGTTTGTGGTAGTGAGTGAGCAATTGTGCGTATTGGGAGTGAGAGAATGTATGTGTGTGGGAGTGAGTGATTTAGTGTGTGTGGGGGTGGGGGGGGGGCAAGTGTGAGTGTGTGAGTGTACACGAGTGAGTGAGTGAGTGTGCACATATATGTGGGAGTGAGAGCGTGAGAAAATGAGGGAATGAGTGAGTGAGCGAGTGAGTTGGTGTGGGAATAAGAGTGTGAGAGAATGAATGAGCGAGTGAATAATTGTATGTGTGGGAGTCAGAGAGTGTGGGAGTCAGAGAGTGTGGGAGTCAGAGAGTGTGAGTCAGAGAGTGAGTGAGTCAGAGAGTGAGTGAGTCAGAGAGTGAGTGAGTCAGAGAGTGAGTGAGTCAGAGAGAGTGAGTCAGAGAGTGAGTGAGTCAGAGAGTGAGTGAGTCAGAGAGTGAGTGAGTGAGTGAGTGAGTGAGTGAGTGAGTGTGAGTGAGTGCATGCTCGGAAACGAAAGAGTAAATGAGTGTGTGGTTTCAATTTTTTGGATGACACGGTGTCACTACCCGCCATCCGAAGAGTCAGTAGGGGATACATCCCTGCCCACTCCAAGTGCCCAGCAGCCATTTCACATTCAAATACGCGCTAAGTGACTGAAGGTGGGATTTCCGCCTCTCACTCAGGAGGAGTGCAAGTCCCTCAGAGAGCTGGAGGACAATCTGATTGTCCAGCAGCTCTCCAGTTCCTGCAGCGACAGTGATGCAGTGGACAGAAGATTAAACGCAGGAGAATGCATGAGACTAAATCCAGTCACTGAAAGCCAAGGTAAGTTCAAGAGATCCAGGGCAAGGAGAATAGGGATGATCTAGGGGTTACAAAAGGGTCTTGTGGGAGAGGCCAGGGTGGGGAGGGAGGTCCGAAAGCCACTGGACATTAAAGAGGGAGTACCCAACTTTAGAAAAGGATTTCTGATGGAGGCCCTGCCAACCTTCCCGTCCGAGTTCTAACTCTGCAGATTTTTGGCCTTCCCGGACGTAAGTTCAATCATTCTGCCAGCCTAAAAATTGAGGACAATAATTGGCGACTTAAGAGCCTTAGTTGGGCAAAGGCGGGTTTCCTGTCCAAGGCCTTGTCCACCAAAGCACAAAATTGCTGTGTGGTTGGGGCCAGATGGGAAGCCAGAGGGGATTCTGTGCCTTTAATTTCACGCTCAACCCCACCCCCACCTCCCTGGCTAAAAACTCACCAGTGGCGCAGCATGAAATTCTGGCCTGTGTGTAGAAGTGAGAGTGTGTGAGATTGTAGGCAGGGTCAGGTGGGAGTGAGAGAGTGTGGGATTGTGTGTTTTTAAAAATTAATTAAAGGGATGTGAGCATCACAGGCTAGGCCAGTATTTGATAGTGGGGGAATCAGTGATGGTAATGCCATTGAATGTCTGGAGGTGAAGGTAGGTTCTCTTTTGCTGGGGATAGTCATTACCTGGCACTTGTGTAGTGCAAATGTTACTTGCCACTTGTCAACTCCAGTTTGGATTCTGTCCGGGTCTTGATGCATTTGGATATGGACTATTTCAGTGTCTGAGAAGTCACTAATGGTGCTGAACATTGAGCAATTGTCAGAGAACATCCCCACTTTTGACTTTACGATGGAAGGAAGGTCATTGATGAAGCAGCTGAATATGGTTGACCTAGGGCACTACCCTGAGGAATTCCTGTAACGATGTCCTGGAGATGAGATGACTGACCTCCAGCAACCACAACCATCTTCATTGGCAAGAGGCATCAACACCAAAAACAACACCTGATAACTATTTCACATGCTGCACTTGTGCCAGGATCTACCTCTCATGAATTGTTCCCCTCAGCAATCAGCAAGTGTGTACCACATGAAACTTCCCCATCTCCAACAGATTTAATTTGCTGCATTTCCATTATCTTGCATAGATGGAAGGATGTGACCATTCTGACATTACTCTGACATCACTCTTTCAATTTCTACTATATCCCAGGAACGCCCCCCCCCCCCCCCCCCCCACCCCCACCCTCCCACTCAGCACTTTATCCCAGGTCTTGACTTGATAAAGCATAATAAAAACCAGAGTAGGAATTACAGAACAGTTGAACTACTTTCCAGCAGTCATGGAGAGTTGATGCCTGAGGATGTATATGTGACAAAGTTCTTAAATATGTATTGTTGCTTTTGGTGCATTGGTTTGAAAGTCTGTTTTTGTTATATTGTTGCTGGAGAAAATACTGAAAAGGAGCAAAACTTCTGGCTACCCTACTGACAGCTTAATAAAGCTTTGTTATGGCTGCCCTCTGTGCCTGATTTTTTATCAAAGACTCTGCATGTACCTTTTTGTGAGAAGCTGTGGACATCCCTATTGGCATTTCTTTTCATTTGCAGCTTCTGCCCAAAGAACAGGAGGATCACAGGAGGGCACAGCAAACAAATGACTTTGCATCATAGGCACTCAAATAAGAACTGTTCTTATTCTGTCAGTGATGTGCAAAGAGCCAGGCTTTCATACTAGAACATGTACAAAGACACCTGCATGTGGAGAGTACAATTACTGTGGGAGACCATCCTAGCACGATGCAAATCCTGCACACAGACTTCACAACACTTCCAGTTAGGGAAGGTTCTGTCAGTTGCTGTGAGGTTAATACTGCATTGATTTTTATTTTTTGCTCAAATACATTCCAACCTGCCATCAAAAGGTCTTTGCAAAATCTTCCCACTTTCACTCTAGACTTGAAATATGTAATTTGCTGTTAGATTGTTAACCAGAGCTAGAAAGCAGTTTCAGCTTGACAATAGCCAGTGGCAGGAACAAAGCCTTCTACTCGATCTTGTGGTAGGGTTCTTTAGATTACAGCGTATTACTGACTGCTGTCATGTAGTCATACATGCCAGTACCCTTAGTGTTGTTGAATTTGCAGGAACAAAATTATGCACCTAAATTCTCATTATCCAGGTGTCATCCGATAGCAAATGACAGTGACACAGTTAGTTGAAGGCCCAAACGAACTGCAGAGATTATTGCTGGAGGCCAAAGATGTGCATCACAGCCATTGCTGATGATATTACCACAAAATGCAAGGATGAGACCTGAGCTGCATGTTTTCACTGAGATCTTTGCCGAGCACAGTATGACATCCTAAAGCAATTCAGACAAATGATGATGAATGCTATTTTACAATCAAGCCAATTGAAGACTTCTGTATGTTTCCCAGATTTTCCCTACAAAGGTTTTTGACATGGAGCAAGTGGGAATATAATGGTCAAGTCAACAGGGTTTTGTGACTAGTCAGAGAAAAAGGCAGCGAACCCCCCACGGGTCTGTGAGAGAGGCCTAACAAAATCAAGTATCCTTCAGGCACTTAAGTGGCCACCATCAGGCAGTTCCCACAATTAAAGTCCCAAACAGCTGTACAACTTGCCAAGAGTTGCTGGATAATTAGGGGCAATGCACCTACCAGAGGTTGGGAATCATTCAGGGACCCCAGACCAAATGTTATTGGAATTGAATTTGGGTCCCCGTTCTGTGAGGCAGCAGTGCTAGCCATTGTGCCACCGAGCTGTTCTTTCATTATTTTAAATTCCTACATCGGGTCACCCTTAAGTCTCCTTTTTTCTTGAGAAAAGAGCTTCACGCTGTTCAGAATTTAAGGATAAGTATATCCTCTCAGCTCTAGGATCATTCTTATGAATGTTTTGAGCCTTAGTCTTTATATCCTTTCTATAACATGGGCATTGATTGCAGGTTGTGAATCATGACAGGAGATGCTGGCGGTGGACGCAGAAGCAAGGGGAGGGGGATGGCTTTCAGCAGTACCCCCTTTCACGATGCTGAATACCTCAATCAGGCACAGGGAGCTTGATAATGAAGGACCCCCTCCGCCACCACTGGGGCCAGGGTTCCTGGATAGCCTTTGGCGGGGGGTCCTGGGTGGCCTTTAATCCCTGAGCCACCATTTAATTGCAGTGGGCTCAAGGGACAATTGTTGTCAATTGCTTTATTTAATGAACCTAATTGACATTCTGCCGCTGGCGGCCAGGAATCACACATCAGCTCCTTTGAGGGAATTTTTTGCCACCAGCAGGAGACTGACACTGGCCTCCCCCAAAATTAAGCGGCCTTGGCCACCATGTGTCCAGCTGCAAATCGAGCCCAGTGGAACAGTGGCAGAAAATGATTCTAATTGGCCACAGAAGACTCGTCTAAATATTAAACAGCTCACACAGCAAGTCATCAAGACTTTCACATAGCAAACATAGAAAAATATTTTCAACGCACAACAATTATCTTCACAGGCACCCACAATCCTTGCATACCAAGACTTGCCGACATTAGCACCAACTAAAATCCAAGACTCCTGAAAACCATGTATAAGACATTCTGATGGCCTCCTGCCAAACCTCTGCTGAGAGACTACAATAATTCGCTGAAAAACTAGAACCTTACACTTTACTTTTTATAGAACCTGCTCATTGCTATTTTTAAATTTTAAACAAGATCTTGGCTGAATAAGATTCTTAAAATAGCTGAACCTATGTCTCTCTGTTACCCCAGGTCAAACAAAGCCACTTTGCACTTTCGGGAAAACTCCCACCTCGTTATCTCTGACAATCACCAGGGACTGCACAGCCCAACATCAAAGAAAACTATACAAGGGCCATTCGCATTTGCTCACCTGACAAAGGAGCAGCGCTCCGAAAGCTAGTGGCGTTTGCTACCAAATAAACCTGTTGGACTTTAACCTGGTGTTGTGAGACTTCTTACTGTGTTTACCCCAGTCCAATGCTGGCATCTCCACATCATTGCCAACAGAAGACAGAGGTCTGCTGAGACAAAAAAGCCCATCACACATTTCTTTCAACTCTAATTGGCTGGGACGTTTAGCAGTCTTTGAGACCTAGCCAAATTCCAAACAATGGGTACATTTCCTTTGTTAAAGGCTTGGTGGAGAGGTGGGGGCTATATGACCTAGACTTCAAGCTTGTTGAACAAGGTAATATTTCCTTGCTGAGCCGAGTATCTCAGTCTGCTCTTTAACATCTGACCAGCAGCCACATAGAAAGGAGCACCGCTAAGGTTAAACACCTGGGCTCAACCACATTTTTTCTGTTGGAAGTTCTTTGCCATCACCCAAGAGGTAGATTCATCGCTGCATGACTCTCTCATCTTGTGAAGTTAATACAACATTGGTTTTCAGCCCACTGACCTCCGTGAAGGAATAATACCTCACTGGACTTTGTTTCTGGATTCTGCAACTCATCTGAACCAATATTGATTTTTTTCTGAGATTGCTGTACCATAAAAGCTTTTTTTTTCTATCTCTCTCTCTTTACTGCCTGAGTGTGGAGATGACATTACTTATCCGCCCTCCTGCATTTTGAGTGTGTGCAAATAAACTAACCCTTTTGAGTTCATTCTATTTCAAGTATGCTATGGCATTATTTATATTGTTTGATCGCAAAAAACTGAGGGGTTGGGGAAATATGCCAGCACTTACAAATGGGGAAACAAATTAAAACACTTTTCTCTTCACTGATGATGAGGGGAGAAGTTAGTGCTGTTTAAATTAACCACACTCCTGTCTGTAACACAGCCCACCTCCTTAAGGTATTCAAATGCCAGCTTCTGCAGCCATATGGGGTAGGCAGACAGGCAGGAATCTGAGTTAATATTCCATGCAAATCCTCCCCACCCTGCTTCATTTAGCCCCATCAGCATTATCCTTCTATTCTTCTCCCCCTCATGTGTTTATGTAGCTTATCCTCAAATGCTATTTCTTTTAACTTCTCCTTGTGATAGCTTGTTCTGCATTATTTCCACTCTTTAGGTAAGGAACTTTCTTCCGAATTCTGAACTGGATTTATTAGTGACTATCTTACAATTATGACCTCTAATTTTGCATTCCCTCTTAAGTTGACACACCTTCTCTATCTACCCCATTCATTTCATGGAATCATAGAATCCCTAAAGTGCAGAAGGAGGCCATTCAGCCTATCAAATCTGCACCAACTCTCCGACAGAGAATCTTACCCAGGCTCTATCCTCATAACCCCATGTACTTAACCTGCTAATCCCCCTGGCTTACACATTTTGGGACACTGAGGGAGAGTTTAGCATGGTCAATCCATCTAATCTGCACATCTTTGGACTGTGGCAGGAAACTGGATCACCCAAAGGAAACCCACACAGACATGGGGAGAAAATGCAAACTCTACACACACAGACAGGCACCCAAGGCTGGAATGGAATTTGGGTCCCCGTTCTGTGAGGCAGCAGTGCTAGCCACTGTGCCACCGTGCTTTTCTTTCATTATTTTAAATTCCTACATCGGGTCACCCTTATGCCTCCTTTTTTCTTGAGAAAAGAGCTTCACGCTGTTCAGAATTTAAGGATAAGTATATCCTCTCAGCTCTAGTATCATTCTTATGAATTTTTTGAGCCTTAGTCTTTATATCCTTTCTCTAACATGGACATTGGAACTGTTCAATGTATTCCAAGTTTGACCTATCCAAAGTTTGACACATGTTCACATGGCTCTTCTGCTTTTCAACTCTATACTTCTAGAAATGCATCCCAATACTTTGTTTGAAATTTTTTCCTGGCCTTATGAACTTATGTCACTACCTTTAAGGACTTACCACAGCTACCTTGTGTAAGTTTTAGGGCAAATCCTCCATGATTAAAAGAACCCAGAGAGAAGGAAAATGGCTGACTGGTTGTCAGGCCACATGAATATGCAAGAGGCTGGGAATAACGAGAAGGTCGAGACAGGGATAATCTAATCAACAAGAAACAAAGGAGAAACCATGACCAGCAGGCAAGAAGTAAATAGCCCAGCAGCGAGACAATGAGAACAGAGATCATTCCATCCACAGACAACATCAATGACTCATCTCGCTGATGGGATTCCAATCAGGATGACTCAGAGAACATTTAAAAGACATTAAAGTGTCAATTAAGGGCGGTCCTGACAGTTCCAGCCTTTTGTTCCAGTCAATCGAAATTATCAATGATCAGAAACTGTTTTTGTGTGAGAAAATCACTGGTTCAGGTTTTAAAAAGGGACAAGCAAGCTTTGGTCTCTCTCTCTTTTCTCTTCGGACCAGCATGGCAGCACTCTTCACTCTCTTCTCCTGTTCCTGCCTCTCGTTCGTCTCCAGCACGCAGCCCGAAGCCCACTGAGCAATTTAAACCTCCGGTAATTCGCAAAGTTCCCGAGATCATCATAGTGGATGAGGCTTTGGGGAAAGGGGGGGCGTTTTGCATGCACCTTTCATAGTTTAAGACACTGGTAAACTTGTGTAAAATAAGCATTCCGTTGTGCCCGTTTTAGTATTCCTTCCATAGCTATAGTCTTATAGAGCATAAGGCATTGTGTATTGTTTTCCTGGTGTTTGGTGATTGACCTTGATGTTTTAATAAATATATATATAATATATATCTTTGACTTCCATTGGAGTCCGTTTTGATCTTTTCAATTTCTCACCAACGATCTCTGACCAAGTCACAATATTAAATATCCCTTACCATAATTCCGGAGTCAAGAACTGAGGGTACCCTGGGCGCTTTGAAATCGCCCACTCAGGAAAGGCTGCCAGGCAGTGGATAGGCAGCAGTTTCCTTTTCTCTCTCTTGGGAGCGCTACTCTAGTGAAGTAGACGCAAGGTGGCCGTTGTTCCATCGGCGAGAGAGAGAATCACTCAGGCATTGGTGGGGTTTGGGTAACGGAGAACCAAACCTAAAATAAGCTCAGTGGAGTTAAAAAGGGGATCCCGCTACACTTGTAAAAGTCAATCTTGTGTAAAAGTCAGTAAAAATTGCACCACTGATTGGACTAATTGCTGTCAGGCCTGCTGAGATTTTTCAGCATTCTCTGTTTAAATCTCTTGTGATTATTAATTACTTACTAGGAATTACCCTGGCCACCATTGACCAGAATCTTAGTTCAACCAGCCACATAAATATTGTAGCTATAAGTACAGATGAATGGTTTGTTATTATGTGACACATATTATGGATAGGATTTAATCCAGACAACGGGCATCTCACCCCATGTCACCTCTTTGGAGAAGGCCCGCCAGTCAGGCAGTTAATTGGCCAACAGGGAGCCTTCTCCTGGGATCAAAGACCTGTGGGCAGAAATCCCGTTCTTGAGGCTGCCAACCAATCAGATGCACCAGGGAAGTGGCAATGAACCCACCAGAGGCCCAGGAGCAGTGAGAGAGAGAGACAGACCCAGGTCACAGGTGAGTGAGGATGGGATGGGATTTGCAGGGTTGGTTCACAAAAGAGAGGAGGGCCGGGTGCCAGGGATGGGGTCAGATGCAAAGGCGGGAAGGTGACTGTCTGCAGGATCTTGTCTTCCTGATGCTAGATCTTTTGATCAAGCACCACTGTGCCTGACAATGCCACACCGCCCCTCCACCCCATCCCCGCAAGGACTCTGCAAGTAACCACACCAGGCTTTGTTTCTTGGACACCCTAACAACTGCCAATTGGTTGAATACCAGGCCGAGCACAAGCCTCCCCACCCCAGACATAATCAAGGTAGGGGCAGGAAGACAGTGGGTCCCAACTTTCACCCTCCCACCCAATTAAATTTAACCTGCGTCCAAACCCACCTCATTAAATTCCAACTTATGGGTGGAGCTCTGATGTAAGGAATATCCACCCACATTCTACCAGTTCCTCTCCATTTCTCCACATTTAGAGACACAACCATCAGAAAAAACAAAAATGTATTTTGTTTATGCGCATTTTCTAAGAAAAATGCTCCCTTTAGTGACTTTTGCATTTAAATCAACATGAAAAAGTTGTTTCAAAAGTTCAACTTCCTTCACAAGTTAGGCATTTATCTTTCTATGGTCTAAATTAGCTATTTCTGCTGGAGCAGCAACAAAAGTTGGAATAGTCAAACATCTGGAAGATCTGGAAAATGTTATTGATCTTGAGTATATCGTATTAATTTGTTACCTTTTCATAGTTCTAATATTATTCACATAACTGTAGCTATCCTTGATCATCGTTTTCATCTATTCCACTACTGTCTCTTTGACTAATGATGCATCCTTCTCCTGAATTTCCTTAAACCTTTCTGTAGCTTTCTCAAGATCCAACCAATCTATAATTAACTGACCCACTTTATTTTGCACGTCAAATACACTTTTCAGATTGATCAAAATAACATTGCTGAAGTGGATGCTATTATTGTTTCTCTTCCTGAACCTAGTGATGCACAAAAGCAGACTTTCACCTGATTCCATAGTGAATTTTATCTGGCACAGATCAATTATTGCTTGAGGGGTCCCACTCCACACCAAGCAAGGTTGACCAGGAATTTCTCCAGTCCTTATCACCTGCCATTTGTGCGTTGGAAGGATTTTGTAGATTGGTAGTCAACCTGTTTGACTGCTTCATGAACGCACCTTCCTTGGCCATCAACTCCTGGGGAGACTCAAACTTGGAACTGCTGACTCAAAGATGGGGACGCTATCCAAGGCATCACAAGACCACCATAAATTGGATGTAGCGAACAGGAAACATTTTCAGATGCATCACCTTCCATGAGACTGTAAAGGACGGGTAATGTTTTCAGTTTAGATTATGTTTTCCAGACATTGTGCTCATAAGAAATATTGTTCTGAATCATACAGTAAAAATAATACAGAAGGCTAACAATGCGCACAATTATCATGAATTAAGTCAAGCAGAAATAACTTGAATCCACATATGAGCAGTTAATTGTGATCATTGGGAGTTTGCTGCCAAGTTGCCCTCTGCCTCTAAAGCTGTGTTATACTGGTATCTCGCCAAGAGACTCGACATTTAAATTCATGAAATGGCGTGAAGTTGCTGTACTTCCATGATAACTACTTACTAAACATATTAGAAAAAGTTAAGACTTGTCCATTTAAGTGTAAACACAATTTTTAACTATATGATGCTTTAATTATAGCCAACTAACCTCACTGCACTCAAAACTAACTTTTCATAAGAGTCAAATTCTACTGATTGCTGGATATTTAAAAGAAAAAACTAAATTAAAGAAACATTGGGAGGGAATATTCTCGTCCTGCCCGTCCAGTGACTGGAAATTCTCACCCGAGGTCAACGGCAATTTCGATACTCCATTAAATTGTCCACTTTGCCTGGAACAATTCCCACAGATTGGAAAATGTACTGCATTGTCTTTTACTTTTTTTTCCATTTCTTTTATGATCATTGATCCCATCATTGCTTTCTTCTCTCTACTTCACTCTGTACAGTAATTGGCATCAAATTTGATATTCTAGCTTACCTGTCCTGTTGTCCATGTGTGTTTCAATGATGTTGTGCAGAGCTCTTGGGCAGAATTGTAATTACGGGTGTGCCATTGCTGATGATGTAATCGGCACTGTGCACCTCTTCTGTTTTCCTGTTCTTTCACATTTCTCACTTGATGCTAAATAAAATCCAAATGTCAATGGAGTGCATGGTAGTCAAACAGGTTGACTACCAATCTAGGTTGGTCAAGTTTGAATTGGTTAAATCGACATCAGCTTACAGTGCTGGCAGGAAAATAACAGCCTCCTCTGCAACTTTAGAGCTAAACTCACTGTACATCATCTATAATTCCTTCTTTAGTTGTTTCAATCATGATCCACCTCCCTCATGATGCTGCCGGCTGCCATTGCTACCTCTGTTGTTGACCAACAAGAGTCCTCCTTCATTACATCCTCTCCTCCTGCTCTCAAGATTGCAAGAGCATAGGGTGGATGAGACCCATAAATATTCCAGCAAGTGAGCTGTGTGAAGACAGTGAGTTGAGAACATGTGTGTCCATGGATTTCACCCATGAAACTGATGAGCAGTGTGATTTTCAACTGCTTCCATTGGCAACAGCCAAAACTCCACCTATAATACAGTATATACCTATGGAATAGTCTGGTGTTGGAGTGAAATCAAAGTAAAGGACACAAAATGGTTACTTAGCACACAAAATGGACTCTGGGAAAGGACATTAAGAGGCACTGACTTTGGGCACAGACATTACACAAAGAGTTAAAACCTGTAGTGTTTAAATTACTGCAGGAAACAGGTCAGACCTTGAGGCACCTTAAACTTGAGATAAAAGCAGACCCAGAACAATGAGTTTGATAATGAGATCAGCCACTGATGGGGACATAAATGCATAAATGTATATAACAAGATCAGCCATTGATAGAGGACATAACTGCATAAATGTATCTACTCTATGTACAATGATGTGATAACTGTCAATGTCTGTACTTGTCTATGTATAACGATGTGTTAACTGTCGATGTCCGTACCTGTCTACTCAACTTGTAACGATGTGCTAACGGCTAATGTCCGTACTGTCTATTATCTAAAAAATATAAAAGATACTCAACTACCATTGTGTAGTTGAGAAGGTGACTGCCTGTACTGCGGAGTGCCAGCGCTTCTCCCAAAGCTTTGTCCGAATAAAACTGTTTGTTGAACCTCCAAGTCTGACTCCGAAGTGGTGAATTTCCCACAACAACTTGGCATAGTTGGGCAGGATCTCACTTCTGGTGGTAAGTGCGATTGATTGGCCGCGATCGACAAACTGGGGTAGAGATCATTGAATCTGTGGGAGTCAGACTGAGTCAACCATACAGTTTAAAAGGGGTAAAATTAAGGGGAATTTATGGTATAGAGATAAGTACTGATTGTTGATGGCATAGTGATAAGTATTGATTAACTGTTACTTGTGCTGACCGACAAGAGGACAAGGAAGTGCCTGTCTCAAAAGCGCAGCCTTAGACCGGTTGTTAAGAGGGGAAATCCCCCACACAAAGGTCAGGACCCTGAAGTGGGCGTAGAGGCACAAGGGCACTTAGGATTGTGAAGCACAAGTGGCAAAGGTCGGTTAACATCAAACTCTGTAGTGGCGAACAAACGCAGAGTTTGCCACCTGTTTGCATGAAAGTTTGTATAGTTGGGTACTGGACTGTCAATGTTGTAAAGCGGTGCGGAAAAGGAGCTGATCAACTCTGACCTAGAGCCGGACTCCGGTGGAGAAGCACGTTGCCGAGGCGGTAATAGTGGCCGTGAGTATAAATAGAAACCCTGAAACGGTAGAGAAACACGATGCTAGGGTAGTAATAGTGGCCGGGGGTAGTGAAGTCCCTGACGGTAGAAAAACACATTGCTAGGAAGTAATCGTGGCCGTACGGTGCATAAAACACGTTGCCAAGGAGGCAATAGAGACCGGGGGTAGTGAAGTCTGCAAGATGGCAGATAAAGAAGTTAAAAGGGGACCTGCAGGATCTCTTATTGAAAGGTACATGACAGACAGGCAAGCGTTAATAAAGAGGATGCAAAGGGATGGCTGGGATACTTCTCAGACCTTAGAGCAGCAGAGAAGGTGGATAGATAGGGAAAAGAGAGACAAGACAAAGAAGGCAGGGGTATTATTAGTACATCAATTAGCGGGACTAATTGAACAAGTAGTCGCTTCCACCAAAAAGTGGAGTGAAGATAAAGAGAAGATTAGAAAGTTAGAATCCAGCGTAAGAGAACTGGAGAAACAAAACCGAGTGTTAGAGGAGAATCAATGGGGAGGGGAAACTTTCTCTACCCCCTTATGAGTCCACACGACAGGGACCAACCGCCCCTCCAGAGGAATGGGAAGCACTAGAACACAACGTAGCACCAGTTACCCGAAGGGAAACAGATGCGCAGCCAACAGTAAATTATAAACCATTCACCCCAGGCGAAAGACAGCAGATAAGGGCTTCCCTGGGTAAACTACAACCTAGAAGCGTGAACACTAAATTCTGGGAAGAATTAGATACAGTTTGGGTAGGACACCAACTACACCTGAGGGACATACACCAACTGGTCAGGGCAGCATGTCCAGCAGATAAATGGAGGCAGGTAGCAGGTGGACCCGCCACTCCTCCAGCACAAGATTATAGTGGGGGACATTGGACACACGTAGTCGCCCTAACAGCAGAAATAGATGCCCAACAGGCACCCTTCACCCAGTTTAAAACAGAAGTCCAGAGAGTTTTAGGAAATGCTCCTACTAACTGGAGCAGAATTACAACGACCAAGCAGCTAAAGGGGGAAGGAGCTTCTGAGTACGGGGAACGGTTGTTCCAAGTATGCCAGGAATGCTCAGGGCAAGGGAACCCAGGCCATGGGGATCGAGTGTTCATCCAGGCCTTCAAGGATGGGCTCTCTAGTGCTCACCAAACCATCCTAAAAATGGGAGTGATTATGTCCCAGGATTATGATGAACTAGTGGAATGGGCTAGTGGCGTACTGGAGAGGAGAAATCCCAGACAAGAATAAGGCAAGAAGGAGTAGCCGCCTACAGTAATGGGAACGGAATTAAGTCCAAACTGACCTGCGGGATCCCAAGGAAAGCAGTGGGAAACATTGTAATCACTGTAACAAAAATGGACACACAGAAGCAGTGAGTTGGGACAAACATGGGAGACCCCCGACCCGATCCATGACCACAACAGAATCGGAGGAACGAAGGAACCTCCGAGGTCAGCAAGATTGATGGTCTGCAGCCCCCATTCATAAGGGTAAGAAGGAGGGATGGATTTATGTGTTTGCACTAGTAGGGGGCAGACAATGTGAGATGCTGGTGGACACAGGAGCATCCATATCTATCACCGACCTATCCTTACCACTACAAGTAGGATGATCTACCTAACCGGGATAGGAGGGAACAAAACACCCGCCTACCTGAGTGAGACCACGTTAGTAGAAATAAATAATTTGTATATACAGATGAGATTTTATGTGCGTAAAAATAACGAGGGTACAATAATGGGAAATGATTTAATGAAAGAATATGAGATTTTGATAGACTGTGGAAAGGGAGAATTAATCTGGCCAAGACAGGACAGTCGGAAAACTAGAATAGGGAAACTCACGAGTCACCTCGAAACTATCAAGGTGGCCACAGCCACCACCAGAGATTGAGAATTAGAGACAGGAGGGTTCGGAGCCATCTGTGCCTCCGTCCCCGGAGTATGGGCTAAAACAAAATTAGATACTGGCTTAACTAAAATGGACCCGATAAAGGTGCCCGGACCGGAGCACAAGCCCCACCGACAGTACCCAATAAAACCAGAAGCAGAGAAAGCTGTAGTGGAGATAGTTAAAGGGTTAGTGGAAAAAGGAATTCTGAGGGAAACCACAAGTACCAGTAACTCCCCAACCTGGCCGGTGAGCAAACCCAACGGAAGCTATAGGCTCACGATAGATTACACCGGTCTCAATAAAGTCACGTCCAAGTTGCACCCCATTGTAGCAAGCCCCTCGACAATCCTGAATGGACTGTCACCGGAGCATAAAATATTTACGGTATTGGATATAGCCAATGGATTCTGGTCCCTACCCTTGGATCCCGAATCCCAAGACAAATTTGCCTTTACAGTGGGAGACAAACAGTACACTTGGACTCGCCTACTGCAGGGATTCCACAATAGCCCCGCTATCTTCCATCAAGTAATGAGTGACATCCTGAACAGGGTAGAACTACCAGAGAGTGGCACGATTCTACAATATGTGGATGATATATTAATAGCTTCAGAATCCAAGTCAGGACACCAGGGAGCACTATACCTAGTATTAAACGAACAAAAAACCGCAGGGTTAAAGGTGAGCCCCAAAAAGGCACAAATCGGGAAAACACAAGTCCTGTACCTAGGACACCTAATACCCCAAGGGCTTAAAGAAATGCCAACAGACCGAAAGAAGGTGGTACAACAAATGCCGCAGCCAGTCACCATAAGGGGAGTCAGGAAGGTGCTGGGACTGTTTAACTATAGCCGAAGTTTTATGCCGGGATTCGCAAAATTGGCAGAGCCTATACAAAGACTAGTTAAAGGGGGAAAACCAGCTTTAAACCCCGTAGAATGGGGACCCGAGCAGGAAGAGGCTTATAACAAATTAAAAACAGAACTGATATCAGCCCCTGGACTAGGATTACCAGATTCCAACAAAGACTTCCACATACACTGTAGTAACGAAGGAGGGTTCTATTCCGCAGTGGTAACACAGGATCATGGCAATAAAAGGAGACCCATAGGTTACTATTCAACAGCAGAAGGGCCGGTAGTCACCGGACTGCCAAGGTGCATAGCCGCCTTAGATTGCGCTGCCTGGGCCGTAAAGGTTAGCGAGCCAATAATAATGACAGGGAATAGAATCCTCCACACCAAGCACACCTTGGTGGAAATGCTGAACACGGGAAAGCTGAGGTCCATCTCAAACATGAGAAGAGCTAAATGGGAAGCTGTCCTCCTACCTCCAAGCAAATTAGTTATAATAATAAGGGACACAGGAGATAACCCAGCAGAAGGGATTTTAGACTCAGGAGAGCCACACAATTGTGGGGATATAGATATGGACGTAGAAGAAGATAGGATAAAGGATGTACATTTAACAACAACTGAGGAGACCCTTTTCGTAGATGGTTCACGCAAATATGTGGAAGGATCATCCCGGACAGGGCGGGCAGTAGTAAATGACAAATTAGAAACAGTAGGGTGAGAGAGAATTGACGGAGGTCTATCTGCGGGAGTGGCAGAACTAGTGGCACTCACAAAGGCACTAGAATTATCTGAAGGCAAGACGGTAAACATATATACAGATAGTTGGTACGCATTCGGGATAATACACGACTATATGACAGCATGGGGTAGAAGGGGGTTCATATCCACGGGAGGAACTCCTATTAAACACCAACAAAGAATTGAGGCATTGCTAAAAAGCTAGTGAGAAACCCCGAGAAGCCGCAGTAATAAGAATTAAAGCGCACCAGAAAGAACCAGGAAGAGATAACCCAGACTTGTTAAATTTCAAAGGGGACCAAGCCACAGATAGAGCAGCACAATTAGCCTTAGAGCAGGAGGCAGTTGGCGAGCTGCCAATAGCAGCGACGGGACAGACAGGAGACTAAATAGATATTCGGGACTTACATGAGGATACCTCGAAAGAGGAAAAGGGGAAATGGGAAGCACAGGGAGTGAGCAGAGGGACTGATAACGTTTGGAGACGAGATGATAAGGTAATTGCACCAGGGTGCATACAAAACACCCTCTTGGAACTACACCATGGACTCTCACATGCGGGAAGAGAGGCCATGGCAACTAGTATAGGAAAGGAATGGTGATGGAAAGGAATGGGAAGGGACATAGCCCAACATTGTCACTGATGCGTGACGTGCGCGTAACACAACCCTGGTCGACCCATAAAAATTAAGATGGGACACCAGCCCTGACCAAAGGGGTCCTGGGAACATCTGCAAATAGATTTCACGGGGCCACTACCACAATTCCATGTCAAAATCTATTGTCTGGTTATTATAGACCAGTTCACCAGGTGGGTAGAAGCGTTCCCTACTACAAATTGTACTGCTACCACGGTGGCTAGAATATTGGCAGAGAAGGTAATCCCTAGATGGGGAATACCCCTACAAATCGATTCGGATCAAGGGACGCACTTCACCGGAAAGGTGGTAAAAACAGTGTACCAACTGATGGGAATAAAACAAAAATTCCACATCCCTTACCACCCACAGAGTTCTGGAATGGTGGAACGTATGAACAGAACCCTTAAGAATGCCCTGGCTAAAGCCATACAAACGTCAGGAAAAATGTGGACAGAAGTATTGCCCACTATATTAATGAGGCTAAGAGCTACCACAAACCGGACAACCGGATTAACCCCTTATGAACTAATGACAGGACGGGCGATGCAATTACCAGAAAGCATCACAACAGGTGGGACCGATGTAGGTCCACTAAAAGACAAAATCAAAAGGTAGGTTTTGGAACTAAGCACCCAACTAAAAGGAATGTGTAAATTAGTAAAAGATAATCAGGAAGAAAGAGACGCACAGAGAGAGCTTGAAATGCTCCCTGACATCCCAACAGCGGGAAGTCGCGTCCTAGTAAAAACATTACCCGAAAAACCAGGGTTTGCACCAAAATGGAATGGGCCATATGAAGTTATAATTAGTGGAGACACCTGTGCCTGTCTGGACATAACAGGGAAAGGTGTATGGAAACATTGGACCCAGCTGAAATTACACAAAGAAATGAATGAATGAATTAAAGTGACCAGATTGCTTTCCCCAAAACAGGTGATGACTGCAAGCAAGAGTAACTGATGCGTTCGGGTTGGCAATATAACCTTTGGAAAATTGTTAACTTAAAGTAATAAGATTGATACTTGCTTGTTGCGAACATGTATAAGATCGCGTATGTAACTGTATTACTCTGGGTTGTCGCGACTGTAAACTTGACTGGGCTAGAGGATAACCTATTCTACAAGGCTCATATACATTTACACGGGAATCGAACTGTATGTTACCCGTTAGCCCAATCTGTAGAAACCCTATTTGTGGCCACCCCATGGGTGGACCCCCCATGACTTATATACAGTAGATACCTTAGATGCACCCTGTAAGGGGCAAATAGGCAAATATAAAAGGAGTATACAGGGAAGATGTGTGGAACTTGTAAATCCCACAGATCCTGTGTGCAGGGGGCTCCAGGGAGTGAAAGGGGGAGTATGTACAATCATAGGAGACGAATGCATAATACATGTCACAGATGAATCCTATAACATCACCCAAGTCACTAATGACATAAGAAAACAGCTTGATGAGTTCAGACAAGGACCCAAGAAAGGGAGTAGCTGGCTGGAATGGCTAGTGGGGGGATCCTGGGGATCCTATTTAATGCATGGACTGATCATTCTCATTACAATAGTAATTGTCTGTTGCCTAATTGTTGGATGCCTTAATGTTTGTTGCAAAGTAATGGTGACTCGAATTGTGCCATGAGCCAGTGTAACCATCGAGGAAGAATACATGATGGGAACCCCCAAAGATACCAAGGACTACGAGGACGGAAAGGAGAAGATGGACATCTACCTGCGAACGATGCTGCTGTTGTTGGTCTGTGGATTATTAAATAATAATCCTGACCAAAAGGGGGAGTTGTTGGAGTGAAATCAAATTAAAGGACACAAAATGGTTACTTAGCACACAAAATGGTCTCTGGGAAAGGACATTAAGAGGCACTGACTTTGGGCACAGACATTACACAAAGAGTTAAAACCTGTAGTGCTTAAATTACTGCAGGAAACAGGTCAGACCTTGAGGCACCTTAAACTTGAGATAAAAGCAGACCCAGAACAATGAGTTTGATAATGAGATCAGCCACTGATGGGGACATAAATGCATAAATGTATATAACAAGATCAGCCATTGATAGAGGACATAACTGCATAAATGTATCTACTCTATGTACAATTATGTGATAACTGTCAATGTCCGTACTTGTCTATGTATAATGATGTGTTAACTGTCGATGTCCGTACCTGTCTACTCAACCTGTAACGATGTGCTAACGGCTAATGTCCGTACTGTCTATTATCTAAAAAGTATAAAAGATGCTCAACTACCATTGTGTAGTTGAGAAGGTGAGTGCCTGTACTGCGGAGTGCCAGCGCTTCTCCCAAAGCTTTGTCCGAATAAAACTGTTTGTTGAACCTCCAAGTCTGACTCCGAAGTGGTGAATTTCCCACAACACTGGTATATGCAGGGTTAATGTGAGACTGAGTGGAGTACTGCCCCATGCTGATAAAAGAAGGCACATGACCTAGACCTAGGGTCAGTGTGGTGTTGGCCAGAGATGTGTTAAGAACTTGTCATGGAGATAGCTCCATGTCATTTACGGTATATAGTTACAAGAAGTTAATGAAGACTTGCTGTTAACATGCAGAAGACTATAAAGACTTCTTTAACAGACACATTCTGTACCAATACCATCCCACCACAATCCACCACAACCAAGATGCTCAGTCCTTCCCTTTTCCACTTCTTGATAACCTAACCCCACTCTACACACTCCCTTCCCCTCACCCCTGACCTGCCCTTGCCCATACCAAAACGCTATAGAAACTGACATTCTCTTACTTCTTTCCTTTGTGCTGTAAAGTTCAGCAATGAAAACCACTGATCTTACATACAACCACACAAAGCCAACTGGTGCTCGCCACCTTTAAACAAGTGTGAACAGGGTGACATGAGATTCTCATGCGCTACTGGTTTCATCGTGAAGGTAGGACGTCATTACAAAAGATTTCACAATAATGAGAAGTCATGGAATGCAAACGTATTACAAGTACAAATGCATCGCAGTCTGGCGTAAGGCACGACCCGGTGCAAACACGCTGCTGACTTAATCTTGGCATCGTAAACCACCACTGAGAAATCAAAGTCTTGGCTCCTGCCTAATTAAGTCATGTTGTGCACTACATTTCCACTCTTGCAGGCTCTATTAAAACCCCCTTGCCCTCTCAGTGTTTTTGTAGTGATTTGCTGTGTTGTTTCATTAAAATTGCTAAATTTGAACCATTAAATAATATGAACTCTTTTCAAACAAAAAATTGCTTTGAATTAACTGCATTTTATCTCTTCTGTCTGGTTTATGTAATCATACACTGTCTTTCTCCCCTCCATAAGAAATAGGAGCAGGAGTAGGCCATCTAGCTCCTCGAGCCTGCCCCGCCATTCAATAAGATCATGGCTGATCTGATAGTGGTTTAGTTCCACTTACCCTCCCGCTCTCCATAACCCTTAATTCCCTCATTGATCAGAAATCTATCTACCTGTGTCTTAAACATATTTAACGAGGTAGCCTCTACTTCTTCAATGGGCAGAGAATTCCAGAGATTCACTACCCTCTGAGAGAAAAAGTTCCTCCTCAACTCTGTTCTAAACTGACTCCCCCTTATTTTGAGGCTGTGTCCTCTAGTTCTTGTTTCCTTTCTAAGTGGAAAGAACCTCTCTGCCTCTACCCTGTCTAGCCCCTTCATTATCTTATATGTCTCTATAAGATCTCCCCTCAGCCTTCTAAACTCTAATGAGTACAGGCCCAATCTACTCAATCTCTCCTCATAAGCTAACCCCCTCATCTCTGGCATCAACTTGGTGAACCTTCTCTGCACTCCATCCAAGGCCAATATATCTTTCCGCAAATAAGGGGACCAAAATTGCACACAGTACTCTAGTTGTGGCCTCACCAGTACCTTGTACAATTGCAGCAAGGCCTCCCTGCTTTTATACTCCATCCCTCTCGCGATAAAGGCCAACATTCCATTTGCCTTCTTGATCACCTGCTGCACCTGCAAACTGAGTTTTTGCGATTCAAGCACAAGGACCCCCAGGTCCCTCTGCACAGTAGCATGTTGTAATTTTTCACCATTTAAATAATAGTCCATTTTACTATTATTCGTTCCAAAGTGGATAACCTCACACTTGTCAACGTTATACTCCATCTGCCAGATCCTCGCCCACTAACTTAGCCTGTCCAAATCTCTCTGCAGACTTTCCGCATCCTCCATGCAATTCGCTTTCGCACTCATCTTTGTGTCATCCGTAAACTTTGTTACCCAACACTCGGTCCCGTCCTGCAGTTCGTCTATGTATATGGTAAACAGTTGAGGCCCCAGCACCGATCCCTGCAGCACGCCACTAGTCACCAACTGCCAACCAGAAAAGCACCCATTTATTCCAACTCTCTGCTTCCTGTTAGATAGCCAATCCTCAATCCACGCTAACACTTTACCCCCAACTCCGTGTACCTTAATCTTCTGCAGCAACCTTTTGTGAAGCACCTTATCGAACGCCTTCTGGAAATCCAAAAACACCACATCCACCGGTTCCCCTCTGTCAACTGCACTCGTTACATCTTCATAAAAATCCAGTAAATTCGTCAAACACGACTTTCCCTTCATGAATCCATGCTGCGTCTGCTTCATCGAACCATTTTTTTCCAGGTGTCCTGCTATTTCTTCTTTAATGATGGATTCCAGCAATTTCCCAACTACGGACGTTAAGCTAACCGGCCTGTAGTTACCCGCCTTTTGTCTACCTCCTTTTTTAAACAGTGGCGTCACATTAGCTGTTTTCCAATCAGCCGGCACTTCCCCAGAGTCCAGCGAATTTTGATAAATTACAACCAACGCATCTGCTATTACTTCTGCCATTTCTTTCAGTACCCTGGGATGCATTCCATCCGGGCCCGGGGACTTGTCTACCTTTAGTCCCATTAGCCTACCAAGCACTACCTCTTTAGTAATCGTAATCGTTTTAAGGACCTCACCCCCTACAGTCCCACGAACGTCTATTTTCGGTAAGCTATTTGTGTCCTCTACCGTGAAGACCGACACAAAAAACTTGTTTAAGGCCTCGGCCATTTCCTCGTTTCCCATTATTAAATCCCCCTTCTCGTCTTCTAAGGGTCCAACATTTACTTTAGCTACTCTTTTCCTTTTTATATATTTGTAAAAACTTTTACTATCAGTTTTCATATTTTGTGCTAGTTTAGTTTCATAATCTATCTTTCCTTTCTTTATCGCTTTCTTAGTAGTTCTTTGTTGTTTTTTAAAGCTTTCCCATTCTTCTAATTCCCCACTAGTTGTGGCTTGTCAGATTGCTAATCAGACTGTGATTCACTTCCTCAGTCTATTCTCCAGAGAAAACACAATCACGCTAATATCATCATTGATCATTGCTATCATTATTAATATAATGTGCAGTACTGTGTAAACCACTGAGCAACTTTCCATTCCCACTATCTGTTCTATTAATGTGTAAATGCAGATGGGGCTTTACATGTTTAGGTAGATCACTTTCCACTCGTATGAAATTCAGATGGGAATTGTTTTTCACAAGCTACATAGGTTGTTTAGTTTAGCTATTGGGACATATATCTGTCTGTCTACATTCAACCACATTAATACTTAGTGATAATTTCCCATCCATGAGGCAGAAGGTGTAGAATTGAATCCCTGATCCAGACAGTCTGGCTGAGTTGAGTTTGCAGTATCAGGTCTGAATTCTCAGTTGATATTGGGGGGGGATGTTTACATCTGACGGTTCTGCGCCACCCGCCCCCCCCCCCCCCCCCCCCCCCTCCCCCCCCACCCCCCCGTGCCCACATTCCCCCATCATCTCCCTCCACCTTATACAGGCTGTGAAAGCACAAAAATTCCTCTGACTACATAGGAATAACCAACATGTAGAATGGTATAAAAATGGTTACAACCATGAAAGGAGCATTTGCGTTGTGGCTTGTCAGATTGCTAATCAGACTGTGATTCACTTCCTCAGTCTATTCTCTAGAGAAAACACAATCACGCTAATATCATCATTGATCATTGCTATCATTATTAATATAATGTGCACTACCATGTAAACCACTGAGCAACTTTGCATATTAAAACCGTGTCATAATTTCAAGTTTGTCAAGCTTGTTGACAATTACCTTAGTTGGAAAGAAGTTTACTATTTTAGCTAGTTTAGCCATGTTTGTACATGGGCCATTGGTCAATTCATGTCATACATATAGTGCTGATTACAGCAGGCTAGTAATCTACCTAATTGGTCACGACCATTTCACTTTGTTTCAGCTTGAAATTTCTGTGTCAGTACTTAATGTCAATCTGCATTGTAACTTCATTCCATGTATTCTTCTTTCCTCTTACTTTAACATTATTTGCTCCCTGAGAGTATTTAAGATGCGAGTGTTTCAATTTCTTAATCACTTAAACAAGTCACATTTCAACTGAACAGAATCTAATATGTGTGTCGGGAGATCTAAAATAATGAAATCGACCAAAACCAATAAATGAGCTCACTCACACCCAATACTTTGTGCTTTTGTGAGTAACCATGGATTATGTAATCTTTCTAAGTCCTCACTAACACCAATCAGTTTGGAACAGTAACTAAAGCAGTATCATTGAATAAAACAATTCAGTCTTTAAACTATAACAATACTGTTAGTGCAAAACCCCTTTGTTTACAGTGAAATTGTGATTAGTTAAATATGGATCACACTAAATTCCAGTTATGGCAAAGCCATAAATCATTCCCACCAACAGAATTGCAAATCCCATAAAGCAATGTCCATGAGAAGTTAAAATTCTACACTGGTAACTCCAGATTAGCCAAACTTGCCCAAGCTTGGACGCCAGACCACACAGGAGCGCAACCCTCATGGAAAGCTGAGTAAGCCATCATTTGACATTGAAATCTCCCCGTGAAAGGATGTGCAAAAAAGTGCTGTAAGGCTAAACCTATGAGAAAGTTGAACATATTGTCGATTGGAGAGTTGGTGAAGTTGGTACAGCAAGTAGAAAACTGTGGCAAGAAGAGGAAAGCAGATATCAGAAAGGGGTGGGAGATTCCGCCATCAAGGTTGCCCACCATTATGAAACACAAGGCAAATATCTTAAAAAGAAAAACAGGCATTGTCTACAGCAAGGAAGAGGATGAGAACAGCTGACTTTCTAACAAGCTGTGCTAATGTGGTTCAAGGAGAAAATGTTCCCATCTTTGATCCAATTCTGCCAGAAAGGTGGGGTTTCCGCAACAAAGAAGCTGGGCCATATTGCATTCACCTGCAGTGACGGATGGCTGGGCTGCTTCAAGACAAGACATGACACCACACAGTAAGCATTGAGGGTACGGTGATCGCAGCACCAATGACAGATTTATTGGCTCCAAAAAAGTCTCAGCCACAACTTGCAAAACTGCTCTTTGATGTTTAACATGTAATGGTCAAACACATAATGGTGGAAAGTGAAGCTAGGAACATGTCACTGCCATGGTATGCACTTGATGGCTCCAAAAAGCTGTCGCTTCTTATGATAGGAAAGTCCATGAAACAATGCTGCTTCATGAATGTCAAGACACGACTGATGCAGTATGAGGCTAAGTAAACCACCTGAATGACCTGCAGCATTTTTGAGATGTAGATCAGGAAAGTGGACAAAACTTATCAGTGAAAGAAAGGGAAAATTGTCATCATTATAGATAACTGCCCTACACACCCTGACATCGCTAGCCTGAAGAGCATGCAACTGTGTCCCTTGCCTGCCTAAACCAAGGCCAAACTCCTGCCAAGAGAGTGATTAGGAAGTTGAAAATCCACTACCCACAGCAGCTGATCTCTCAGGTTATCCAGGCCGTTGGCGAGAACATAAGAACAAGGAACAGCTATAGGAAATTCAGTGCCTCGAGCCTGCTCCACTGTTCAATACGATCATGGCTGATCTCATCTCGACCTCACCTCCACCTTCCCGCCCACTTC
The DNA here is from genome assembly GCF_964213995.1 of Mustelus asterias. NCBI lineage: Eukaryota > Metazoa > Chordata > Chondrichthyes > Carcharhiniformes > Triakidae > Mustelus > Mustelus asterias. The sequence goes on along the minus strand of NC_135810.1, from coordinate 63,158,536 downwards.
CCATAACCCTTCATCCCGCTACTAATTAAAAACCTATCTAAAGGAAGCAGGATTAGGAATTCAATCCAACTGTTCTAAAGGCCGTGTTCATGATGAATAAGGCATGGAAGATAGCAATGGAAGCCACAATTTCCAACTGCTTCCACCATGCTCGGTTCAAACAGGTTGTGACTATGCAAAACATTGAAAGCAAGAAGGAGAAGGGTGAGGCCGATCTGATGACGAGGCACTTCTAACTTGCGGGAGGCTGGCATGGAAACTCTAGCAGAAGCAAGTATGGAGGCTTACAGAGAGGGGGCAATGTCATGGGATACACAACAAAACAGACAGATGATGCCAGCACTGATGCAGTACCTTCTTCAACCAAGGAGGCCGATGACCCTGAAGGATCCAATAAATGCCTGCCTGATTACCTAGCCAATGTCACAAAGGCCATAGAGACACCTTAAGATTTTGCACCGCAGCACAAAAAAACATCAAACATGTTTGACTGCATTGAAAACATGGTGGGCTATATCACACATGTCCAAAAACAGCACACTAAGCAGAAAAAGACAGAATTTTCCAGAGCTCACACTTGCCCTTTTACAAGATTTGTATGTTGCGATCAAATTCAATGAAGATTATTTTGCACATTTATTGCTGCGTTGTGTTTTCATTTGGCTTTTGAATTTGTTGTTTTAGACATAAGCCGCTCTTGTAGGCATATCGGGTAACATAGAGAAACATTCATGTTGGAAAGGGACCTCCTCGGCTATTACAAAATTCCATTTAACAGGAATTTGGAGGCTGTCCGTTGGGATTTGACTCATCAAGATTGTACTGAATAAGTGAGACAGAATGGAAAAACAGATTTTTTTCAGCACTCTAAATTATAAGGCATTTACTTAAAATTAAGTTCTTAAAAACAAAAATCATATATTCTAAAGAGATATCTAGCCTTTTCATTTATTCTATAATTAAATTATATATCAATTCCTTTTTAAATGTTCTCATTGATTTTGGGGAGAAATGAGGTCCCAAATCAATCTGAGGAAATCCATTATAAATTCTTCAGACAGCCCCAAAGCAACAAAAGATTGAAAGTCTTCACTAGTTGAAGTGTAGAGTGGTTCCATATCATCAATCTCTCAAGTCAGTTACCTGATTAGTTCTTGCCAATGAAATGTTGCTGTGTTTTTGTTTCCAGTCTTCTGCAGTTGAGCTGGGTAACGGCCAAATATTCATCGACATAAAAAAGTGCTATATGAAAATAGTAGAAAAGCTCACATTTTGTAAAAACTGAGACAGTTTATATCAATGCAGATTATTTTAAAAGATAGATTTTGTTGATGTTTTGCAAGCTTGACAAGTCAAAAATATATATTTTTTCAACACATTTTTGTTCAGCAGTTCACGATGATACTCACTTTGATACTTAAGCGATGCCAAATGACACCAGTAGCTGTCACAAGCTTCTTACAAAATAGTAATCCGTTATTAAATGCAAAAACATTTTTAATGAAAATATATGTATCTGATTTTTGTTTGTGTATCTCGTATTGGCACATATTTTTTCCCCATTAGGGAATAGTGGAGGGCCATTAGATGGATTAGCAGATTGAGTATCAACCTGTCGAACCAAGTCATAAATGCTTCTTCTGTGATGTATCTGATAAAATTGCCGTGTGCATTCATGTTGTTTGGGTTGTGCCCAGGTTGGGAATAAAGTGCTGTTTACAGGGTAAAGTTGATTTCAGAGCTTAGCTGGGTCATCATTATAATGGTAATACCTATATCAAAGTAGGACTTGTAGTCAGTAGCATCATAAATGGAGCATTAGCGGGGGATTATTGTCATCTTCAGATTCTAACCTGAATTGATTCATTCTTGTGGATTGGCGTGAGCATGAGAGAGAATGTCTAGGTCATATAGGATTTTAGGAAAGGTTCCAGATTGCCTGATACTGGCCAAGTTTCAGCTGGAGTCCATAGAATCCCTACAGTGCAGAAAGGGACTATTCAGCCCATCGAGCCTGCACCAATAACATTCCCACCCAAGCCCTATCCCCATAACCCCATTTATTTACCCTGCTAATCTCCCTGAAACTAAGGGGCAATTGAGCATGGCCAATCAACCTAACCCACACATCTTTGGACTGTGGGAGGAACCCCACGCAGACATGGGGAGAATGTGCAAACTCCACAAAGACAGTCACCCGAGGCTGGAATTGAACCCGGGTAGCTGGCGCTGTGAGTCAGTAGTGCTAACCACTGTGCCACAGTGCTGCTCCTTATATCTGTTGCCCATATCTTATTTGAATTGGCATCCTATCTCAACAGTATTTTTACCCCACTTGCGTAATCTCTTTCCATCTACATCCATGACACTTCCTACATCCTCCTTCACTTCAACAGTTTCCAGTTTTCTCGCCCTAACCATTTCCTGTTCACCATGGATGTCTAATCCCCCTACACCTCTATTCCCACGAGGACATTTTGAGGTCTTTCCAGTTCTTCCTTGAATGGAGGCCCAAATAGTTCTCATGCATTATCCCCCTCCTCTGCCTGGCTGATATTGATCTCACATTGAACAACTTATTCAACTCCACTCACTTCCTCCAAACAAAAAGGTGTTGCTATGCATACCTGCATGGGTCCAAGACATTCCTTCTTTGTGGGATATGTGAAACATTCTTTGTTTCAGTCCTACCCAGGACTCCTCCTTCACCTCTTTTTCTGATACATTGATGAGTGCAGTGTGCCATTTCTTGCACTCATCCAAGACTGGTTTGCTTCAATTTCCATCTTTCTCTCACATTGACCATGGTCTGTCACCAACAATTCCCTTGCTTACCTTGATTTTTTTGTCTCTGTTCCTGGGGATGAACTATCAACCAATATTTGCTACAAGCCCACTCCCAGGGCTACCATGACAACCTTTTCTCACAGCCCATTTCTATAAAGATTCTATTCCATTCTCCCATTTTCTCTATCTTTGTCACATCTTTTAAGACTTTGCTACCTTCCATACTAATGCTTCCAATATGTCTTCCTTTTTCTTCAACTCAGGAGTCCCCCACTGAGATTGACTGGGCCACTGACCATGTCCTATTTGACACACTCCACCTCTCACCCCATTCCCTCACTCCCAGAACCATACCATGTAGGATTCCCCTTGACCTCACCTTCCATGCCACTAGTGTCCAATTTTAATTTATCAACCATCAACATTTCTACCACCTCCAGCAGGATGCCACCACCAAACACATACTCCTCTCCCCTCCCCTGTCAGCATTCTGAAGGAACGTTTTCCCCTGTGTCATTCTGGTCCACTCCTCAGCCCTCCAACACCTCTTCCCTTTCCCATGACATCTTTCTATGCAAGCACAGGAGATTAAACATCCGCCCTCTTTCCTTTGCTTTTCTCACCCTCCAAAACCCAAACTCTTGTTCTAGGTGAAACACTGATATACTCGTATTTCTTCCAATTTACAATACCATATTCACTGCTCATGTTGTGTTCTCCTCTACAATGGGGAAACAAAATATAGATTAGGCGATTGTTTTGCAGAAGATCTCTGTTCAATCCACATCCCTGAGATTTTGATTTTCCACCTTGTCCCCACTCTGATGATTCTGTCCTTGGCCTCCTGCGGCGTTCCAATTAAATTCACTACAAGCTCAAGTGTCAGTGCCTCATCTTTCAGCTGGGCACTTTCCAGCCTTCCGTATTATGTTCTATTTTAGATCGTAACCTCTGTCAGCATTTTGCTTCATTTTTCCTTACTGGTTTGTCTTTTTTTAAAGTTCTGTTGTATATCTCTTATTTCCTTTCCTTTGCTGTGGGCGACAGCTATTCAGGATCCTACCATTCATATCTCCTCCTGACACAAATTCTGTTTCTTTACTTGTTCCGTAATCATGTCCTTTGACTTTGCACAATGAAAACTTTTGTCATTTAATCCGTCCTGCCATCTAATCTATCACAGGCTTTCCCTTTTGTTCTTTTCCTCCCTTCGCCAATTTGCTTGCTCAAAACATATTAATATTTCCCAGATCTTTATATAGGTTACAGACCTGAAACAATGGGTGGAATTGCCAGACTAGTCAGGGTGGCCTCAGGGAAAGAGAAGTGGGTGCCAGTGTGTAGGGCAGGTGGTATCTTCCCCTGGGTGCTTCCCATGCTGTCAGTGGGTCCCTCCATTGGACAAAGAGGGATCTCCTACCAGGTTGCATGCACACATCCGCCAAGGTTTATCTGGCAGCTTGCTAACATGGCCTGGCCCCCTTCTGCCACAGGCTGACCATCAGAGGTGGTGAAATGGAGCCCTTAGATGCTGTCAGATCTGCTAAGTATTTGCAGCTTTTTCTGTTTATATTTCATATTCCAGGATCCCCAATATTTTACTTCTGTGTCCATGGCTGAGATTTTCCAGCCCTGGTGCAATGATTCCCACCACAGCAGATGCAGCGAGCCAGCCAAAAATCCATTGACTTTGGCGGGCCAGAAGATCCCACTCCCATCTCGTCTCTTCAAATATTCCAGAGGTTCATCCACTTTTTCATGATGTGGAGATGCCAACGTTGGACTGGGGTGGGTATGTACATGAGTCACTCACCTGATGAAGGAGCAGCTCTCCGAAAGCTTGTGCTACTAAATAAACCTGTTGGACCTGGTGTTGTGAGACTTCTTACTGAGCCCACATTTTCATTGTAGGTAAGGTACTCTGGTAGAATTCTAATGCAGTTTGTTGTGGCAAGTAGTGACGGCTGTACTAGGTTCTCCTTGTAGCTAAGTTAATTTGACAGTTGTATGTGCAAGAGGCACAGTCCTTGGTCTTCAGAAATTGTGAGGCCCAGCACACACCCTATTGTCTCTTAAACTACTGTCTAAATAATTAATTGAAGAGCATGATTAGAGCCATGCATGGCAGTGAATAAATAGGATTAATCTTCTTCTAAACCCATTCTGAATAGCACTCAGCTTTTAAAGTAGACAGTTTTATTAACCATTTGTGAGGCAATAAATTTAATTCAATGACATAGGCTAATTTGTCAACAACCCTGACTCTGTTGACATCTTCATTAATAAACACAAAATTGATCTAAAAATACTTTTCCCCAAATGTGGAAATGCTCAACTAGCATGCAATCATCTAGATTACAAACGTATGTTCTAGTTAAAGTGGTACTTGTCGGGAATTGAACTCTGGAGTTATAGGCTTCAATTGAATGCACTTTGCATCATTGCGAGGTAGTTTTGGATGCATATCATTGTGAAACTGACTGTGTGATTTGAGTGATCATTCCTGATTTAACACCAAGCAAATTAAGTCCAGTTGTGTGAGGCTGCTCATGTCAGTGACTTCACACCCTGTGTAGCAGAACATCAACTCAGTTCAAAACATTTTAAAAGCTCTTAAGGTGAATATGCTTTTAATGACACTTCTGCTCACATGTTGCAAACATTAGAAATTAGAAGCTCAGGGAGTGAAGGTCTCTACATGTGCACAGGCATGAATACACAGTTACTTTCTGAATGACCTGGAGTGATATATAGCTAGCAGTAAAATTCCTACCAACCAGACAGCCTCTCAATCTCACTGGATGTACCCAAGGAAATGGGAAATAGATTCAAAAACTGGCAATCTGTTCACACTAGTAAATATAGCAGCACCTGAGGAAAACCCATTCTTCTGGGTTTCGTGACCTAAAACTGAATCGACCTCCTAGCCTCACCATAATGATTCGGGTCTTTGTATCAGATTTCACAGTTAGGATATGCCTGACATCCCCTGGAAACTAAAAATGAATCAGGACTGGAATACAGTTAATGTAAACAAGCAAATGATATTGAAAAAATTAATGCCATGAAAAATTGACAAATTCCCATGATCTGCTGGTTTCTGAATGTTTCTGAAGGAAGTACGTGAAGAAATTAATCTTCCACAGTTCTCTTATCTCATGAATTGCCTTTTTAGATTGGAAAATTGGAAACATAATTCCATTATTTAAGAAAAATGAGAGACAGAAACCAGGAAATTAAAGACTTGTTACTCCAACATCTGTTGTGGGGAAATTATTGGAATTCGTAATTACGGAACGAGTATTGAGCACTTAGAAAAATTTCAGTTGATTAGAGAAAGCCAACATTGATATGAAATGTAGGAACTGGAGCATGCATTTAGCCCCTCAAATCTGTTCTACCATTCATTGAGGACCCATTTGATCGGTGATCTAACTCCCTTGCCATTGGTTAACAAAAATCTATCAGTCTCCAATTTAAAATTAACAATTGACTGAGAATCAATTGCCACCTGCAGAAATTCCAGTCTTCTACCCATTCCTCAATTTTACAAATAGAAGTCTTTCCTAATTTCACTCCTGAAAGATCGGACTCTAGTTTTGGGGGCTTGCGCCCTAGTCATAGATTCTTCAAACAGTGAAATTAAGTTACTCTGTCCATGATTAGCCAGTCTGCAAAGGGCCATTAGCATTTCTCTCTGTTTAGAGAGAAATCAGTGATTGAAGCTTGAGGCACACCAGTTTACATCAAAGCATAGCTGACCAGAGATCTCTCCAGGTATTATTACCTCTTGCTACAGGCATGTTAAAAGGGTTTGGAGTCTGATTAACAGCATGTTTGGCCATGTTGTGAACACTCCTGTGGAGTGAGACTTGAACTCAGAGCTTCTGGCTTAGAAGCATGGGTGCCAGCCATTGAGTCAGCAGAGCTAATCCATTCCAACAGTTCCCTAAATATCCATATACATAAAGATGAAAATGTTATAGTTAAAAAAACAAGCACAAAGGCTAATTGTATATTATACTTTTATAACCAGAAGACTAGAATATAAAGGAGAGGAAGTTCTGCTACAACTATACAAAACCAGGATTAGATAACAACTGGAATATTGTGTACAGTTCTGGGCACTGCACATTAGAAATGGTATACTGACCTTGGAAGGAGTGCAATGCAGATTATCAGAATGTTACCAGGGCAATTAAGGGTTAAATTATGAGGAGAGATTACATAAATTAGGCTGAATTCCTTGGAATATCAAAGGTTAAGGGGTAACCTATATATAGATTATAGGAAATTTATGGTCTGCTTAATTATAGATTACAATAACTTTTTCACAATAGATGTTTGACCAAATGGTCTCCAATTACCTAGAATTTTAAAAGAAATTGATAGAGTATATTGATGGAATATTTTACTGCTGTTAACTCAGACAAGGAGACATAACTTTAATATCAGAGCCAAGCAATTCAGGAGAGTCAAAAAACAGAAAATGTTGTAAAATTTCAGTCTGGCAGCATCTGAGAGAGATAGAATCTCTATTCTCTCTCCACAGATGCTACCAGTCCTTCTGAGATTTAGCAGCATTTTCTGTTTTTGTTTCAGATTCTAGCATCTGCAGTATCTTAATTCAGGAGAGAAGTTAGGAAACACTTCTTCAAGCAAAGGATGATAAAAGTGTGGAACTCGCCCCTAAAATAAGATTTTTGGTAGCCAGAGGTATGACAGGTACAAAGCCAAGGTGCTTAATGGTCCACTCTTGTTTCTATGTACCGCAAAAATACCACGGTTACTAGAGCAAGTCTGAGGTTTGGTGTTTCTGCAGCAAGCAATTCACCTCTTAACATCCGCAAAGTCTCTCCATGACTAGCAACCAGGTGTGATGCAATGTTCTCTACCTGACTGGATGGATGCAGCTAAAGAAACTAATGGAAAGGCTGTCTACTGGATCTGCCACTTTAAACCCCTCCTCCCTCCATCACCTTTGCACTCACTGTGGATTCACTCAGTCATCCAGCCAGCAGAGACACCAGAGAGTTCATTTACATGTACTGAATCCAGGAAGGGATTCACTCAGTCATCCAGGCAGCAGAGACACCAGAGAGTTCTTTGCAATGTGTATTATTTACTGGATAAATTGCAATAATCTACCGAGACTTCTTCAACAGCGTCTCTCATACGAGTAACCCCTGCAACTTTTAGGGGCCTTTCTGATTTAGAGGTGTTCCATCATAATCCTATATTCAGTAGCTTTGCAACATTGGGTCCTCAGCCAAGCACATACCAGCCATGTCTGAACCTGCAGTTCCTGTACTGAGCAAGATTATTATTACAACAACACAATCAGGAAGTGTAAAGGAGAACATGCCCCTGTCTACATCAACGGGGACGAAGTAGAAAGAGTCGAGATCTTCAAGTTTTTAGGTGTTCAGATCACCAACAACCTGTCCTGGTCCCCCCATGTTGACACTATAATTAAGAAAGCCCACCAATGCCTCTACCTTCTCAGAAGACTATGGAAATTTGGCATGTCAGCTACGACTCTCGCCAACTTTTACAGATGCACCATAGAAGGAATTATTTCTGGTTGTATCACAGCTTGGTATGGCTCCTGCTCTGTCCAAGACTGACAAAAGGAACTACAAAAGGCTGTGAATGTAGCCCAATCCATCACACAAACCAGCCTCCCATTTACTGGCTCTGTCTACACTTCCTGTTGCCTTGGCAAAGCAGCCAGCATAATTAAGGACCCCATGCACCCCGGACATTCTCTCTTCCACCTTCTTCCGTTGGGAAAAATATACAAAAGTCTGAGGTCATGTACCAACCGACTCAAGAACAGCTTCTTCCCTGCTGCTGTCAGACTTTTGAATGGACTTACCTTGCATTAAGTTGATCTTTCTCTCTATCCTAGCTATGACTGTAACACTACATTCTGCACTCTCTTGTTTCCTTCTCTATGAATGGTATGCTTTGTCTGTATAGCGCGCAAGAAACAATACTTTTGACTGTATGTTAATACATGTGACAATAATAAATCAAAATCAAATCAAAATCAACAGTACAATAAAATGAAACAGTCTCATGATGGTCTATTCCCAGCAACAGATGGGGACATCATCTCCAATTTTTCCGTGTGGCCACAAATCATCCAAAGTTGAATGATGAACAGGTTGGACATCTTTTTCTCTTGAAAAGAGAAGGCTGAGGGGTGAATGACCTATTAGGGATCTTATAAGTGATGAAAGGTTTTGATAGATTAAACATGGAGGGCCTGATCATCTCATCCCGAATGGAGAAAAAAATGGCTGCTAAGCAGGTCAGATGGAGGTTCCACCTTCATTTCTGGCACCATCCATTTCCATCAGCTCAGGAAAGGGCATGTGCCTCGAACCAGCTCAGCACCTGTTTTGTGCCCAATTAAACATGCTAAGGCCTCAATAAAAGGTCCAATTTAAATTTCACAATACCTTGCAGGAGATGGTCTGGATTTGGGAGCCTTCAGTAATTACACACAGTGAGTGAAGGCATGAATGGAAATGGAGGTGGGTCAGAGGCAGGGAAACTCTGTTGAAGGTGCTGCAAATGCTTTGAACTGGCTGAAAATGTTTACTGTATTGACTGAAAAGTTGGAGGATCTCACGGAGGATGACGGAAAGAGGTCCATGCCATTTCAGGGGCTTGCCATCTCCTGGTTTGGACTGGGCACTGTATCATTGAACCATGCTGTTTAAACATCACCTGACCAATAGTGCATCTGGAAATGGGTACTGCAATATCTCACATTGCGGCCATCAAAGCAACACGCAGGATAAAGAAAACAGTATAGTCATCAGGTGCACAACAGAGTCTTTGGGCCTAAACAGGAGAAAGCAGCATTATGTGATACACAGAATCTACTGGAACAGGGAACATTGCCAAGACATGAAGGATAACGAGTGCAACAGGAATCTGCAACCCTTGAGGCAGGTGACCACAGACATCTATACCCTTATCAATGCACAGTGGCAGCAGTGTGTACTATCTACAAGATGCACTACAGCAACTCACCAAGGTTCCTTTGACAATATCTTACAAAGCTACAACTATCACTTAGAAGGACAAGGGCAGCAGATATTGCGAAGGCCACAAACTCATATTCCCATCCAAATCCTGCCTTGGAGCTATATCAGCATTCTTTCACTGTTACTGGATCAAAATCCTGAACTCCCTTCTCATTTGCACTGTGGTTGTACCATGAGCTGCAGATGTTCAAGAAGGCAGCTCACCACCACCTTCTTAATGGCAATTGGGATGGGCAACAAATAGTGGCTTGCCAGAACACTTACATCTCATGAATTCATTTTTTTAAATGACTGTGTTGTATTTGTCCTGTTTTTTATGGGCTGGGTAGATGCCAGTGTTATAATTGTATTTTGAACAACTTGACTAAGGGTGTAGCTAGATTTGGAGCACAAGTCTTGAATACTATTGCTGGAATGTTATCAGGGCCCATAGCTTTTGCAGTGTCCAATGCCTTCAATCATTTCTTGATATCACATGGAGTAAATCAAATTGACTGAAGACTGGGATCTGTGATGCAAGGGACCTGAGGAGAAGGCCGAGATGGATAATCTAATCTGTACTTCTGGCTAAAGATTGTTGCAAATGCTTAAGCCTTGTCTTTTGTGCTGGGCTCCCCATTATTGAGGATGGGGATGTTTGTGGAGACTCCTCCTCCAGTTAGTTGCTTAATTGTCCAACATCAGTCTATGAAACATCCAACATCAGTCCATTTTGTCTATGGAGGAAACTTGGCATTCTGAATAATTGCTTCTCAGCCTTTTGGCTAAGATCAAGCGTGGGATCAAACCCAAGATGGAGTGCAATGCCTTATCTTGTCACCTTGGATCTTGTTTGTCTCTCTTGTGGAGACCATGAATTGAATTCAATTTGAATTTGAATTTGTTTTCGGGTGCAAGCAGGGAGATGGTCCACCCAGTCCACTCTGCACATTGGTTTTGTAACTTTAAGAATGGAGTAAAACTTTTTACAAAGAATGAACGATCACAGTGCACATGGTCTGGTTGGGCACCTCCACAGTCCATGCCACAACACACAACCACTTTGGTAAACCCAGCCTGCTCCTCCATACTCTTGGCAGATGCATGTGCAACTGTAAAGTACCTTCACCATCTGGTGGCATGGCATCCAAAGGAGGATCAGTGGAAGAGGCTTCACCTGTGACAGTGAGATATAAGAATATAGGTTAGTGGGCATCATAAACCTTGCCACATCAGCAGAATGACAAACTCTGCAACTTGAGAGATGAAACTCTGCAGACACTATACACTTAACGATCATCTGAAGTTTCCAATAATGAAGCTTTACAGGGTGTCAATGTCTGAACAATATTGAGGTTCATTGAATCACGCCAACTCTCCATTCATCTCCCACTTGCACTCTCTGCTTTTCTCTCCATCTGTGCCATTTACCAGCTCACCATACCCAGGCCTTCCTCCAATCTCGTCTCTGCCAATGGTCCCTGCTGACTCTGTAACGGTGAGTGTCAACAACTTGTCTTCAAATGGATTCAGGATGACTGGGTTCGGAACACCTCTGCCTTCTGCCCTCAGCCACAGGCATTGCAGACTCACTTCTCCTGAAAAGATGTGTAAGATTGTACTCATAAACTATTTTAGCTTATTAAATGGCTTGCCGACAACTCTTAATAAGTAACGTGTCTGGCAGCTTGGATGCTGAGCTCATCCCTCATCTGCACATTCTGCCAACAGCCCCAGCCTCTAACTGGACCAAAGAGCACAATGACATTGTTGCTGATAGATATGTTCTCATTGCACCATGCTGCCTTAGAGCTCCAGCCAAACTCACTTTCCTACTGCATTTACGGGCATGCCCTTTAGCACACTCACCCAATATTGCACATACTGAGGCCTTACTCACCCTAACTGCCCTCATGTGATCATTGAGCCTTTTCTGGCATTGAGACCATGTTCTCTTGATGAACCCAGCACTGCTGACCTCCTCAGCCACCTTCTCCCAGACAGCATGTGTTTGCCTCGGCTTCCTTCTTTTTCCACCAGTAGGCATCAGCTGCTCATGTAGGAGGACTTTGAGAGAGTCCTTAGGAGCTGATTTTGCCCTCACTCCAATGGCACAGAGATCTCTGAAGGGAAACATGCAACAACTAGACAACTCCTCCATGCAAAGATGTGGAAAACTTGTTGAGGTTATGAAAGAGTTATACCTCTGCTCAGTGCCAAAGTTTGCAGATAGCAGAACTCAAAATAATAAATGTTCACCTGAGAAGCCTGGAAGTAGCTGAAGTACAAGTGATCCTGCAAAATATGAACAATGCTGGCATTTGCTGGGTTCCCTGACACTCTCTCATGCCTGGGGGTCCTTTAAATTACTGGCCATGACCTCATTCTGGGTCACGCTCAATGACCTCAGAGGCTGGACATCCCAACCTCCATCCCTGATGGGTGAAGGCCTCAAATCCACCCTGGAAATTATCAAGCCCCAGTGAAGTGCTGTAACGTGCATGGCTACAGACCAGGTGCTGGGAAGTGGGATTAAAATGAGTGGCTATTTTTTTTTTTCCTTTTTGGCCAACACAGATGCAATGGACTGAATGGCCTCTTTTTGTACCGTAATACTCCTGTAGTTTTGTGGTTTTAATTAACATGTTTTCAGGCACGTTTTGAAGGAGGGCCTGGAAGTCAAAAGACCACCAACTTTGAGGTACAGCACCCACCTTCAGCACCTTAGCATATTATGCACCTCATTAACTGTATTTTTCTCCACAGATGTTACCTGACTTGTGTATTTCCAACATTTCTTGTTTTTATTACCAAGCAAATGACCTGGTCGTTATCACATTGCTGTTTGAGGGAGCAAATTGGCCACTGTATCTCTTTCGTTTCCTTAATGATTTTACAGCAAAAGTGCTTCATTGGTTGTAAAGTGCTTTGAGACATCCTGTGGCCATGGAAAAAGCTATAAAAATGCCAGTTTTTTTCCCCTTCTAATTTATTCAGCTAGAAATAACAATACAAATTTCATTCATCATGTATTTCATTCCCTATAAAGATTTGGCGAAAGCCTCTTTCCATGTTTTAACTCAGAGCCACAAGCAATCGCTGAAATATGAATATTAATATATGCATGCATAATATAGTGCTTCTGGTACACAGTTCAAAGATATAGAGTGCTATCATCCTGCAGCTGATTGCTACTTTTAGAATCTGAATCAACATCAAAGCTGATAAAACACAAAATCCAAAATAAATTTTTAATAATGATAAATACTAAACAGCAGCATAATGTAATTTGCATCATAAAAAATGTCTAAAGTGCTGTTAATCTTCATGCTATTTTGCAAATTACATTACATTCAATGTCCCCATCATTAAGATAACACAGCTGATGGAAGAGGAGGAGAAGGAAGGAGGAAATGGAATAGAGGCATCCAGGAACCCCTTCACTCTAGCATGGCTATGAAGCATGGTCTTGTTTTATAGAGACCAGTAGTGATCCTTTCTGGATTTCCTCCGCTGTGCAAATTCTGAAGTGGCAGAACGGGGTCGGAGAATCGTGGGTGAAGGGTCTAGTGCATTTAACAGTTACGCAATACCCCATTGTGATGCTCCCAGCCAATGCGCCTAGACGTAATCTGGTTCCTACCCAGTAAGATTAGCATATTTAAGTATGCTGAGTCTGTTTGAGACCAGATTCTCCATGCTCCTGGGATTCTCTGACATGGCCATTTCAGAAAGTGATGAGGATGTCATGGCTGAATTGCCCCTTCTGGCCCTGGTAAACCTGAAAATCACCCCTGGCTTGGTAATTTCAGACAGCCCTGCTGTGCAAATTCTGAAGTAGCCAGGTCACTTTAATTTCCATGAACCCCTGGCCACCTGACAGCCTTTAAATCACTGCAGCACTCCATCCTGCAACAGATATTTCACCTTCATCCCTGTCAGAGGCTGCAGGTGTGAACAGACCCCTTTGATGTCCTCTGACAGAGAGGAGATGTCATCTTCACCTGGGGAGGAAGGGAGGGATGGGGGATTCCAATCTGCAGAGCTGTGCACTCAGCCCCAATGTATGCACACAGCTTTGATTTCAAGTTTCTGAGGCTTCCTAGCAAGTTGAATTCGTTGAAACCCTTTGCATTCCATTGGAACCCTTTGATCTCTAACAAATTCAATATGCAGTGTCTCGAAAAAGATTCCATTGACAGTTCAATGGAGCTCAGGTCCAGCCACCTGTGTTATTTTCATTTCACTTCACACTTGAATGAATCTCATGTACCTCAATGATCCTGGCTGCAATGATTGACAGCTTGTGATTTCTTCAAAATGATTGTGGTTTGCAAAAGGGGAAGTGAATCACTTGCTGTACCTGCGTACAAACTTTATGTGATCCACGTACCACAACACCCAGTTCATTTTGTACCACTGAGTTCTGCAATTTTTCTTGTTTAAATGGTATACAGCTTTTTTATTCTTCCTACCAAAGTGAAGAAGTTCACATTTACCCATGTTATACTTGTGATGTTAATGTACTTTTAAGAAGGGTTTTTTTAAAAAAAAATCATTATTTCTGCAGCTCACAGCCTCAGCTGATGTCATTATTGTTGCCGAGTGGGCTACCATTTGTCTTTTTATTGCTCCTCGAGTGGGAGTTGTTTGTTATTACTTTGGGATTTTTTATAACTCTGCATTGTTAAGAGAAAGAAAACTGGTTGGAAGGTCAGGTAACAGAAGTTCTTTCATTTTCAGTTCTGAGCTACAGTTTAGTTTTAGAAGGGACGGCAAGCTAAAAATTGTTTTCCTTCTCTCCCTGTTGTTTTGGATATTCTGCTATTAATCTACCTTCCTGCAGTAAAGATTTGAACACATTAGATATACTTGTTAAGGGTTATACATTAGAGTGGTTCTTTTGGTTTCTTGTTTGCAATTGATAAAAGTTCTTGCTAATTTTCTTACTATACATGTTAACTGTATTCTTAAATAAACTTTGTTTGACAAAAGCTCCCTAGTGGGTCATTTGAATCATACCCGAGGTGAAACCTATCATGCTTATCCTAGCCAAATTCAAAATGCAACATTTATGATTCAGGCAGGCTCCATACAACACTTTGGAGTTTCTGACCTGAACCATAACATACTCCACCTGCCAAAGTTACCTCCCTACTGGTCGCATGCTCTTCTCACTCCTACTGCTGCCATCGCTCTCTTATCTCCCACTGGGCTCGCTCTGTTTTCATTTTTCCTGCTGCCACCTCTCTTTTATCCTATCACCTGGACTCACTCTGTTGATATAGAAGTGGAGGATTGGAGTGAAGGAGAGGTTGCTGTGGTGGGAAGAAAGATAAAAATGGTCACACCATCTGCAGCTGGCAGTCCATACCTGATTGCAAGATGGAGGAGAATTGGGATTTGAGAAAATGCGTAAGGCAGGAACACACCATAGTCCTGAATGTCTCAGTGCCACTGAATGCCAGGCCTCAGTCACTGAAGGCCTAATGATGTAGATAACCATGTCCTCCAAAGACTCAGGAGATGCCAGCATATCCCACAAGTTCTCTGCTGTGTTTCTATTCTACTGGATAAGATTTTCATTTCTTCACATCACTGATTGATTACATCTTCCTATTGCATTTGATCTTTCAACCATTTGTTTTCCTGTTAACTTCTTGCCAACTCACTCTGGGTTTCAGTGCATCGTTGTATTACAACTGTTAATTCCAATTCAGCTTTTGCTGAAGTAATATTGAATATCTTTTGTTTTTCCTTGGTTACACATTGATTGTTCAAGCTATCTTTCAAGATCATAACTACTTTGTGTGCCTATTCTGTCTGCTGCTTTACTTGACTGTACATTTGATTGAGATTTCAAAATTCCTGCTTCAATTTGCCAACTGTGGAATTGATGGTCATTATTTCCTCCGGATATCTTTGTGTTGTTACCAAAATTTGTTTGTTCAGCTCTCAAACAGCTTGTGTTTTCAGAGGTATATACTCAGCTTGAATTTTGTGCTTCAAACCTTCCAGTTCATTTTCCTGTAGAACAATTTAATTTACCTTTGGCATATTTTGCTTCTTTTGAATTTCTTCAGATAGCTCTCCTTCATTCACAGCCATCTGCTCACTCTGCACTGCCACCTGCAGTGCCAGTTTGGGTACTGTGTCAGGATTTTCAAATAATTTTCCTTTTAAGCCTTTCTGCTGCTTCTCAGCCATTTCTTTCTTCTGCACTAAACTCTTTGGCTCACACATTTCATTGCACTGACATGGTTGGCAACCATCTTGTAGCTTACTTAAATATTGTTCTGGGGTCTTCTGTTTCCCTCTCTGTGGCACCTCATGTTACCTTTAAGCTTGATTGGGAGCTGCCCTCCCTCAAGGTAACAAGTGACTGCACAGTGTTTTATTGGGATTTCCCCTTTCTCTGAGGTCTCTTCATATTTTCTTTCCATGGCTTTTTAAAGGGTAAAGGGTTTCTCTCTCTGTGATTTTCCTGCCCTTTCTGGGATCTCCACAGTCATGGACCTAATCTTGTTTATACCTTTTTAAAAATTACTGCAGCAGTTCCTCCTCTGGGCTCTGAAAATGGATTTCAAGGCAATTCCTCCTTCTTTATACTCTAGTGGGTTTTTTTCTGTGAATGTCCTGTACTTATCCAATTTTAGCAGGTTCTCCAGTGATCGTGGGCCTTTTGTTTTAAACTTCTTAAAATTTCAAAATAGCAGCATATCTTTTCTGGGTGATTCTTCCTTATTTTTCCTCTTAACTCTGCAGGGCCTTTTGTGGATGTCCTGCGTTTTGAGAGCTTCAGCGAGCATGCATTTTTTTTAAGTTACAAGTTTAACTCTGCAGCACCTTTTTCTTCTGTGCTGCCTGCCACCCTATTTTATACTGTGCTCTGCGGGTTTCTCTATTTAAGCTGCTGAGCCTCTAGGATTGCCATCTATTCCATAAATACAACTTCTGTCACTGCTGATGTGGTATCTTTCAGAAATGACCACTACTGCCAACCATGTTGCGATATGAGTTCTTTACATGTCTTTACATGTTCTTTACATAAATGGGTGCTTTTCCGGTTGGCAATCAGTGACTAGTGGCGTGCCGCAGGGATGGGTGCTAGGGCCTCAACTATTTATCGTATACATAGACGATCTGGAGGAGGGGACCGAGTGTAGGGTAACAAAGTTTGCGGATGACACAAAGATGAGTGGGAAAGCGAATTGCGTGGAGGACACAGAGAGTCTGCAGAGAGATTTGGATAGGCTAAGTGAGTGGGCAAGGATCTGGCAGATGGAGTATAATGTTGGTAAGTGTGAGGTTATCCACTTTGGAAGGAATAATAGTAAAATGGACTATTATTTAAACGGTGAAAAATTACAACATGCTACTGTGCAGAGGGACCTGGGGGTCCTTGTGCATGAATCACAAAAACTCAGTTAGCAGGTGCAGCAGGTAATCAAGAAGGCAAATGGAATGTTGACCTTTATCGCGAGAGGGATGGAGTATAAAAGCAGGGAGGTCATGCTGCAACTGTACAGGGTACTGGTGAGGCCGCACTTAGAGTACTGTGTACAATTTTGGTCCCTTTATTTAAGAAAGGATATATTAGCTTTGGAGGGGGTACAGAGAAGGTTCACTAGGTTGATTCCGGAGATGAGGGGGTTAGCTCATGAGGAGAGATTGAGTAGACTGGGCCTGTACTCATTGGAGTTTAGAAGGTTGAGGGGGGATCTTATAGAGACATATAAGATAATGAAGGGGCTAGACAGGGTAGAAGCAGCAAAGTTATTTCCACTTACAATGGAAACAAGAACTTGGGGACATAGCCTCAAAATACGGGGGAGTCAATTTAGAAGAGTTGAGGACGAACTTCTTCTCCCAGAGGGTAGTGAATCTTTGGAATTCTCTGCCCAATGAAGTAGTAGAGGCTACCTCGTTAAATGTATTTAAGTCACAGATAGATAGATTTTTAACCATTAAGGGAATTAAGTGTTATGGGGAGCGGGCAGGTAAGTGGAACTGGACCCACTATCAGATCAGCCATGATCTTATTGAATGGCGGAGCAGGCTTGAAGGGCTAGATGGCCTACTCCTGCTCCTATTTCTTATGTTCTTATGTCTCAATGATGAGATCTTGAGACTTGTGTGTTTAGACATGATTATTTTTTATTGTTAATCTTTGACTATGTACAGATCCCAGATATTGTCATGAATGATGCAGGTTGCTTCCAGTGTATTCTCCCTGACCTTATTCCCATGTGACTCTATACATCATACTATGAGCCGTGTTATTCTCCAGTCTCCTGTTAACCTTGCTCTGCCAAGCACCTTTATATTACAATGGCATGCAGGCACATATAGCATCCTACAACAGAGTGCATCTTCCCTTTAAGAGAGGCAGGAGGTGCCTTGAGGAATGCAAGCCAGATGTGCATTGCTGATTAACATGCAACCAATCAGCAGTGCATTTTCATGAGCGATATGCGACAATCATACTGATAAGCAGGCAATGTGAAATTTGCATGATTGCTCTGCCTCAACTCAACTGGACGCAGTGAATCATGCACCACTACTCTCAGTCCCAAAAATGAGCCTTTGCCCCTGGTGTTAAGGATATCATAATTAGGTACAAACAAGTGAACAAGTTAAATCAATAGCAAAATAGTCTAGTTTCAATACAGCATATGTGATAGAACACAGTACATTCCCCTATTGCGTGTAATTGTCTTCTACACAGCAAAGAGAGGCGGGCTGATTTGTTTGATGCTCAATTTTTAAAAACTTATATGAGCGTACAATATTTATAAAAATGCAACTTTAGATTCACCAATAAGGAATCTATAGAATTTCTTAAGTTACTTTTATCATGTATAAAAGATTTATCAGGCGGGATTCTCTGATCTTGTCCATGCCCACCCCTCTGCAATTGAGAATAGAGTATTTGGCATTCCGACCAAAACTGCATGGACTCCAAAGCCCAGCCGTGGACAGGTCGGAGTTTTTTCCGCGATCATTTTTTTTTAAAGAGCACCATGTAAATTTTATACTGACTCTTCCCTGTAACAGACTGTGAACTCTTTCATCTCAGCACTTTGTCTTACTTATACCACCCTGTCATGCAACATCTAAACTGGTGTCTCCTTCAAACTGTTGCCATGGCTGATCATTAAGCCACAAAAAACTTCTAATACAGAGGGTGAAAGAGAAGGTATATTGTTCACTGAAAAATAAGCTGTAAGTGGCAGGAGACGCAGATCTCTTGAATCATGCAGGCCCAACTCACTGGTGATTTATTTTTAGAACTGGTGACCATAAATTACATTTTGAGCCTGACAGTATTTCAAGCTGCACTCCCAACACTTGAGCACAAAATTTGGGTTTATGCCATAGTGCAGTATTGAATGAATGCTGCATGTTGAATAAGATAGTAAATCCTATTTGTTGGTGAAAGATGACATAATGCACTTGGAAGAAGAGCAGAAACTCTCCCTGTTGCCTTAACTACTATTTCCTGCTCAGCAAACAGTACCAATAAAAATTACTGGCTATTCATTTCATTACTTTATAGTCCTTGCTTTCTGTAACATGGTTACATTTGCATACATGACAAGAGTCAATGCATTTCAAAATCATTCATTATTTGTGAAGCCCTTTGTGACATTTGTGATAGGTACCATATAAATTCAAGTACTGATTTCAAAGACATAGGGATATATTTTGAGAGGTCACAGTGGAGGCAACAAAACAAAGTGATGTATGTTTTATGTTCGCCCAAGCTGAGCATGACTGATTGTTTTTTTACGAACTTCTGGGATTCTGCAATTACAATACGTGACCTTCTTTTCTGAAACGTCCATGATTGGGTGCAGTCTTGTGCATCTCCTCAGCAATATCAAAAGCTAAGGACCCTTTAAAAGGAAGAAGTCACTTAAAAGTCAGTGGCCAAACATCAAACTTCCCGCTGCCTCTGAAAACCAGCCAGCATAATCAAGAACCCCACCCACCCCGGACATACTCTCTTCCACCTTCTTCTATCGGGAAAAAGATACAAAAGTCTGAGGTCACATATCAATCAACTCAAGAACAGCTTCTTCCCTGCTGCCATCAGACTTTTGAATGGGCCCACCTTACATTAAGTCGAATCTTTCTCTACACCCTAGCTATGACTGTAGCACCATATCTTCACCCTTTCCTTTCCTTTTCCCCTATGTACTCTATGAAGAGGATGTTTTGTCTCTATAGTACGCAAGAAATAATACTTTCACTGTATCTCAATACATGTGACAATAGTAAATCAAATCAAAATCTAAGTGAAACCCTCTTGGTATGAACAAGAAATTGGCAAAACATTTGGATGTCAACAAAAACATGGGGTTAGGAGTCTAGACAGGTGCTGCTACATGAGTTGGGTGCGAGGAAAGGTGCCCTGTTTGACCCTCCAAACATCATTCCAGAGAAGCACTATGAGGCATAAGGGGGTGATCTGTTCCAATGCTGGAGATCCATGCCTGAAAGGGAATCAAGGGACTAAGGGAAGATTAAGTTGCAGGACTCCTTCAAACTCAGATCTAATAATATTCTCGTCTTAACATACCTGGTACCGTCTTTCCTCAGAGGCAGACAGGATCCGATACACAATCACATAAAGTACCAAAACATACATTTTGTAATCTTTGCAATGTTTAATGGTGTCTCTGCCAATCAATAATCTGACACATTCCTTCTTTTCACTGCAGGCGAGAAGAGAACCGTTGCTAGAGGTTCAGAACAAGCTCATGCCTCTTAGCACTTGTGCTTTCCTCAGCTAGGACAGTATAGCTGCACATTTTCCTGAGGATTCATTTAGGGTGCTTGAACAGATGAGTTAAGTGCACTGATGAAGAGGCACAAATGGTGATGACACCATCTTTGATGATGTTCCATTTGTGGCTATGTATCTACATTCTCAAATCCAAGTTGCATTTTGGAATATATTAGCATAGAAATTGGACCAATTTTTATCAATTATAGGCTTCAATTCCACTTCTCCAACCATTCCTGATTTCCCTTGATTCCCTGAAAGGCCAATAATCTGTCTACCACAACTTTATTTGCATTCAATGATGGAGCATTCACAATCTTCTGTGGTAGAGAATTCCAAAGGTTCACAATCTTTTGTATGAAATAATTTCCTGACCAGCAGAAACAAGCTCTCAGCATCTACTCTATCAAAATACCCTTCAGAATCTTATACATTTCAATGAGATTGCCTACCATTCTTCTAAAATCCAGAAAAAAATAGATCCAATTTGCTCAGCCTCTCATCGTCGGCCAATCCCCTCGTTTAATGAACTGGATCACCTCCAATGCAGGTATGTCTTTTCTCAAATGTGGAGACCAAAACTGCATACAGTTTTCCAGATGTGGTCTCAATAAAACCCTGTACAATTCAAGCAAGACTTCTTTATTCCTGTACTCCAATCTCCTTGCAATGAAGGCCAACATGCTATTTGCCGTCTTATTTGCTTACTGAATCTGTATGTTAACTTCTTGCATTCCTTGTACAAACACACAAGTATCTTTGAACATCAACATTTACAACTTTCTCAGATTTTAAGAAATATTCAGCTCTTCTATTCTTTCAATCAAATTGAATTACTTCACACTTCCCTACATTATGATCCATCTTCCATTGTGTTGCCCACTCACTTAATCTATCTGTATATCTTTGCAGCCTCTCTGTATCTTCCCCATAGCTTACCTTTCCATCCAGCTTTGTATCATTAGCAAACAATCAGTATCAGGTTGGTTCAGTATAAATGCAATCTAACAACAGAAATTCTCTCTTCGGGTACTATGTGTAATGTCCGAACCATGTTAGGGGTTGTGGATTTTAAACAAAAAGTAAAAGACGTGGTTTGCACATGTAAATTCAAAGTAACACATGTGTTTACTGAAAGAGATATTCTCTGCACAGAACAGAAAATGAAACCAAGGCAGCAGTCTGTGAAACACCAATGACCTCATGATCAAGTCATGGGATCTTCTCTTAAAGCAATCATGTAACCACTTAAATATATAACACTATGGATCTCTGTGTTAATCTTGTTCTAGTGGCATGGATCATTTTGTTGGTGGTATATTTACAAGTATAGTTTGCAAGGCTCTTTAGAAGGATCAGTATTTTTCTCGTCCATCTCTTTTACCATCAATCTTCCCCATTAGCATCAGACTTTCTAAATTATGATTTCTTATTATGTGCCCAAGAAATTCCAGCTGTCTCTTTTCAACCTTGGTTAGCAGAGTTCTTTTGATCTCAGATGTTACCAGCATCTCTTCATTGGTAGTGTGATTTGTGTAAGATACCTTAATTTGTCACCTCAAAAACCACAACTCTGCAGCCTCAATTCTTCACTGTATTACTTCACTGATCATACAACACTCTTCCATCTGTCAGACTCGGTATGAAGGAGAATTCCAGAATTCTCAGATTTGTTTTCACCGGATTTTTTTTGAGTTTATTATACTCTTTTTCATTTTTTGATATGCATCTTTGGAAATTCCAAATATTTGTCATATTTCTTGGTCACACTTTCTGTCCGATGTTAACATACTGTCTACCTATTTGGTCTTTTCATTCTTCACTGTGGTCCTACATCCTGAGATGATTTTCCTTTTGGACACGATTGGACAATTTGTTCTCTTACATTTCGTGCTCAGCTCTTTCTTCTCACTTTCACCCACTACTCTATCCAAAATCTTTTGCAGTTTCGCTTCATAGTCAGCAACAAAAAATGTCAGTGGTGTATCTTATATAATTAAAGTTGTAAGCTCCATCTAATAATCCCTCTAAAAATATTTTCTCTGTACAAATTGAATAAATCTGGGGAGAAAACACATCCCTCTCTGACTTCTTTTTTAATCTTCACAAAATTGCTTAGGTTGTTCTAACTTTTACTGCTGCAATTTGTTCCAAATATGTAAATAAATATTTATTGCACTGCCTAAATAGTCTGGAGCAATTGAATGTGAACTTCATCTCAATATCAGTCTGATGAGTCACATAACTAAGATCCTTCTTTGAGAACTGATGAATTGGGCCAGGAGCAAGATAAAGCCAGAAATAAAAGCTCTTCGGTGTGGTTTTGTAAAAGAGGGACGATTGAGAATGCTACCTTTATGGTACACATGTTATCAGAAAGAACCATTGAGATGAAGAAAGCTGTAGTCATGTATTTTAATGATTATCAGAAGGCATTTGATAAGGTGCAACATGAAGAACTGAAGTGAATGATAGAGTCTCTTGACCCTGCTGGAAAAGATCTGAGAGTGAAAAAAAAATCTTTATTGAGAACAGGAGCTACCAAAAAGATAAGTTGAATTTAAAAAACATATAAATCCAGGAGAACACGAATGCTCTTCCTGGCTCCACTACATCCCTGACAGTTTCTGCTGGCTATGATTCACAAAACGCAACAACCCACCGCCCCCCTCACTGCCCAAGTCCTATCTTCTGGCTCTTACTGAACAGCTGTTGTGAACTCCAAAATTCCCTTTTCAGTTGGGTGAGTGACCTGTGGGGCACAACAATTGCTGACATCCTATCTCACTGAGTCAGATGAAGACTGGTAGAAGGGTCACTTTCTTGCAATCCATAGGGTTCCACATTCATAGGCAGGATCTAGTTTGACCTCCACCTAGCAATGGAAATACAAACTGCGACTAATGGAAATAAACTCAGTTATTCATGACTGTTCGAGGCATACCGCACATCTGCTCATAACAGTTGGCAGAATGACATGGGCCATTTAGTATCAGCATGAAAATTAATCTACCATATTTACGAAGATGCTGAATGTAAACGAAATCATTTACTCTTATTGATTGTGTCCTGTCTAAATGTATTACACATAATTACCACTGAACCATTTCAATGCTTTGTTGGACATACTTTTTCAATAAGTGACGGCAATGTCAGCCATTCAGTAGCACGAACATTATAATAATGCTAATGTAAACATGGTGGCAAATGGAAATGATCTAAGTGACTTTCGTTAATGAGTTCAATTTACTTTTTGCTGACAGCAAATGTGGGACCAGGTATTTCAAATATTCTTCAACTTATTTTTTCACATGAATGATTAAACTGAAGGAATCATGAAAATAGGGCTGGATATGACAGTTATCTTCATATTGAAATATCTGAGTTAAAATAGTTCACAAAATAATTAAAGAGAGATGCAGAAGATTGCAGAATTTGTCTTTTCAGTCAGGTAGTACCAATGAAGTCTAAGGTCTACAAAGAATGAGCAGGGTAGAATAGCACAGTTGATGAAAATATGGACTCCTGCTGAACAAAAGCAGACTTTAACTTTCAACTGATAAAGAGAGGACACCATGGGCTAAAGATTGCTCTAAACGTTAAGACCTAAAATTGGACTTTTTAAAAAACTTGCCTTTTGGGTCAAAAAGAGATACAAAAAACAATTATGTTCTAAGCAATGAAAGTTACTAAAATATTGACACTATATTGAGTTAACCAGTTTTTAGGCATCCTGGGATACTGCCTGGTTGCTTTTATTTCTATTATTCTATTCTTATTACTAGGTTGTTTTTATTTCTTAATGAAGGACTAATGTCTTTCAGGATCTCTTCCCAATATTGAGCTACCCTGAATGCAGCTGGTGTCACACCTTTCACATTCAGGATAATTGTTTCTACATGTGGCTTAACATGTGGTCTTTAAGGTTCTTTTGAAATTTTACTCCAGTGAAAGTTGTGCTCGCTGGATATGAACTGCACCCAATTACAGGCAGAAGTACGAGAGGTTCGTGCATCAAAAAATATCTGCAACTAGGAATTTATTTTACAGATTCATAGACGTTTACAGCACAGGAAGAGGCCATTCAGCCTATCATGTCCACGCGGCCAACGAAGATCTGACTACACTAATCCCATTTTCCAGCCATAGCCCTGGAGATTACGGCAGTGCAAGTGAATGTCTAAATACTTCTTAAGTGTTATGAGAATTTCTGACTCAACGACCCTTTCAGAGTTGAGAAAACCTTAAAGATCCTGCTGTAGGAGGTGCAGCGAAGAAAAGATGAACTCATGCAGCGGTCAAAGTTGCTTTGTTGGTGATGGATAAGAGGATGAATGGAATTAGGAATTAGTTTGGTATCACAAGAGTGAAATACTGTGGAAGGTGGAAGTTTAATGATATCAGGAGGAATGTCAAAGTACACATTACTATTTTGAGTATTATTTTGCTATTGTGACATAGTTTACAAGAATAAACTAAGCTTGTGCAATGCAGTTTCCTCATGAAGTCGCATGCAGAGTATAAGAGATGGTTTTTTTCAACACATTTTTAAGCAGAAAATTTTTACTGTGATACATTCATGTTGAAAGATGTACTGTGATTTAACATTGTCAGATGAAACAATATCTATGCTCCATTGCAGTGTTTTTGTATAAGTAGGGATGCAGATTGGTCATGCAATGCCTGTCTGGATCCTGAATGAATTTCTATCATTTGATATGTTGTTTGTGCTTCCAGGAGATTATTCACAGCCACTTTTGTGGACATTAGCAGAGACCTCCCAACGTGGCACAGCTATCCATATCTGAGGAGGCAAATCTTGACATTATTGGCCTAAAATCCATTAAATGAATTGGGGAAGGGAATGTTGAAGATATGCTGGATCTGGCTAATGATATCCTATTTCATTGTTCATTCATTCATTTATTCAGATTCAATATCACAGAGATATACATGGCTCAACTCCGAACATTTATAGAAGATGTTTCATCCTCAAATGCTTGTAACAAATCATTTTCTGTTCATATAGTCTTTACAATATGAGGCAACAACATTGGCAGCACCCAAGTAAAATTGAGCAGCTATCTAGTATATCAGGAGAAAGGTCAAATAAGATAAATCAATCCAAATCAGCTGTTCCTTTAAAGGACTGAAGAAGTGTAAGATAGAGGGCAGATGGTGGGAATCACTTCCTTCTCTTATGCCTTGTCTCAGCTCCTGTGCATATTATTTGTCTTTTAGCTGTTTTCTCATTCCCCTACATTAGTACTTTACAGATCAATCTAAGTCTATTCTCTTATGGGTGTTTTCTTTTTCCTCTTTTCCTTGTACTATTGCTTCTTAAATGCTATTCATCTTTAATATTTTTCAGTTCTGAAAGAAGTCCTCCACCAGAAACATCAGCTGATACGTGTTTTCTTGATGATGCTGCCTGCTCATCAATTTTATGCTTTTGTTTCAGAATTCCAACATTTGCAGAAGTTATTTTCTCACTCTCCTTGCTCCCCACCACCCTCTGCACTCTTCCACTGCACTTTTTCCAGCAATAACTCCACTGATACACGATGGATGAGTCGGCAGCCCATGAACAAATTTGCTCCACGTGGCAACGATTTGTCATGCAGTCAAACTTAAATCCACCAAGAAACCTTTCTTTCTTCAACTGTTGGTGCTAATAAGTCTTGGTAAGTTGGTGCTAATAAGTCTTGCTCTCAATCTAGAACTCTTGTATTACACCTGGAGAGCTAATCATACATGTATAGTTTGTTCTTATCCTGATGGGTTCAGGTGGGACCAAGCATGCACGGTAGCACAGTGGTTAGCACTGCTGCTTCACAGCTCCAGGGTCCCGGGTTCGATTCCCGGCTCGGGTCACTGTCTGTGTGGAGTTTGCACATTCTCCTCGTGTCTGCATGGGTTCCCTCCGGGTGCTCCGGTTTCCTCCCACAGTCCAAAGATGTGCGGGTTAGGTTGATTGGCCAGGTTAAAAATTGCCCCTTAGAGTCCTGAGATGTGTAGGTTAGAG
The DNA here is from genome assembly GCF_964213995.1 of Mustelus asterias. Lineage (NCBI taxonomy): Eukaryota > Metazoa > Chordata > Chondrichthyes > Carcharhiniformes > Triakidae > Mustelus > Mustelus asterias. The sequence goes on along the minus strand of NC_135810.1, from coordinate 63,131,892 downwards.
GGATTAGTGGGTAAATATGTGGGGGTAGGGCCTGGGTGGGATTGTGGTCGGTGCAGACTCGATGGGCCGAATGGCCTCCTTCTGCACTGTAGGGTTTCTATGATTTCTCTATGAAATGTGATGGACTTGAAGTCCATTACACTTGGTTCCCATTTGATCCATGCACATCAGAGAATATCTCGCTTATATTGAATCATTATATAAATATTTATTGTGGTATATTTATGCAAACCTTCATTTGATTTATAATGGCAATGATAAAGCTGGAATTTTATGTTTAAGTTAGAAATGTTAAATGTATCATTGCTCCTAAACAGGAAAAAATGCATCTCACTTATTTAACTAGACTCTAGCTCTTTAATTTGTTCTGTCTTCTAGTCTTTCACTGTTCAATTCTTCTTTATCTCTTTCTAATGCAACTGTTTCTCTCGATTTGTCAAAACAAATCTCATTCTCTATGCAAGTTCCTTCTTGCCTAGTAACCTCCTTTCTCTTATATGTCTTCTCATCTATTTGCATACTACTTATGTAGGGTGGAATAAAATATTGGGGTGGGACAGACGACCCTAGAAACTTAGTTGGCATGGAGCCAATGTGCTCCATGCCAACCTGCCCCACATTCATAAAGCACTGCGGGGCAGATTAACAGGGGCCAAGTGGAATTTCTCCCCCTCAATCCAATTAGCCAGCAGTTCCATCAGTCCTGGCAACACCAGGAAGACATCAGTGGCATCTTAAACTTTTTATGCCTGGGGAGCATATTACAAAGGTCAATAGGCCTAATGACATGCCTAATTGATCCTAAATTGCTCATTTAAATATGGTAGACAGGTTGCCGATTTCTGCTTCTCTGCGCCCCCCCCCCTCCCCCCTCCCCCCCATTCTCCAGATTATGGGATAAAACATGTGGGTGGGTGGAAAGGTGGTGGGATGAATGCTCACCCCATTTTATGTGCCCCCTCATGGAAAATACACCCACTGGGAGCACATAAAATTCAGCCCATAATTTCTATTCCTTCTCCACACAAATCACATACATTCTTCCTTCCCCCCAGTTTCTCTGAATGCCTCATAGTTTCTTCTTTATAAAATCACTGATGGAGACAATGGAGCCAGTCCTGGCCACCAAGCTGCTGACAGCTACAGAAATAATCTATTTTCTTTCTAGTGGCAAAGGCCTATTCATGTGTCACTTTTTTGCTTTCATATGAAAGAGTAAGGAGGCATGAATTGAAAGTGAGATGATGAGTAAAGTCTGAGTTTGGATTTGTGAGAAACTGGGAATCAGCATCTGAGATTAGGTGGAGATTAAGGAGGTAATTGGCTTGGGATGAGAGTGACTGGGAGGACTCAGGCTTGGAAGCAATGGATGGGCAAGAGTGTACAAGAGTGGGAAGGCAGAGGCTTGGTTGCAGAGTGATCGGCCAATAATATATTATTGGTTACATGGTGAGAATGGATCAATAAGGTATTCATCAAATAATATACATTTGTACACAACTAATGCATTGATAACTAAGTAATTACATGGACACCTAACAGATCACTAAATACTGATGTGAGAGGTTTCAGGACTTACGAGAACGTGCGTGTTGGGGTCTTGCAGCTTTCTGTTCACCCGTTATATTCCTTGCAAAGGCAGAGAAGGCAGCTAATAGAATGAGAAAATAATAAAGCCACTTTTTGCAGTTTAATGTAAGTGATGATTGTATTGGGTCTGGCAACAAAAAAACTTGAAGGTTAATGAGGTGAACAAGCTGTTTGGGGATAAGTTAGCATAACTATTAAAAGTTGGAATGGATAGGTTTATAGTTTAGATTGTGATTTTTCTGTGTCTTACTGAATTGCTTTAATTTGTTCCAAATTTATTTTCAGGGATATACTGTGACAGGCTGTCATGGTGGTTGTAAGTTCTAGATTTATTTTCCCTCCAACACAATTGAATAGAAATTGATGAAAATCATTGGGAAGAAAATTTACATTTGGGATAAAGTATTTATGTAACATGATTGGTGAATAACAATGGAGAAAATAACCAATTAGAAAGAAAAAAAACAAAACCTAACAAATAAAGAAGATAATTGATGATGAGACATCAGTTGTAAAATAATAAATGGTGGACATAACCACATATGAAATGTAATTATAATGTATTTAGCAGATCTTATATTTCTTTGCTAATATTCAAGATGGTTAGTGACTTAAAATGTCCCATTTATGCCTGCTCGCTGCCTCCTATCTGTTAACCAGTTCCCTTCTCTATGCTAATGTAATATTCCCAATTCCATGAGCCCTTATCTTCCATACAAGCATTTTGTGTGGCAGCTGATCGGATATCTTTTGGAAATGCAGGGATACTACATCCACTGGTCCCCCCTCATTTAGCCTACTAGCTACATCCTCAAAAAATTAATAAATATGTTAAATAAGATTTCCTTTTTGTTAAACCATGTGGACTTGTTCTGATCATATGATACTTCTCTAAATGTGTGATATCATTACAGGACAGAAAATAAAGTTTGCCACATTGAAAAGTCAAGTGCCAACTGAAACTAGTTTAATCTGGTTTTGACTATATATACGTGCAGGTATACACAAAAGGCCACAAGAGACCTGTTACACTATTACACTCCTCCCTTCTTAATGAGGAAATAGACAATGTTCAAATTCCATACAATTTATATACTTTTTAATTTTTCATTTATTTTCAAAACCAACTTAATTACTGGTTTCCTATTTCAAAGAGGACACCCCTGACCTTCAATTACATTTTATACTTCATCAGACATGTCTGCCTGACTCTGACTTGGATCTGAACTGGTTTCAGGCACAATTTGAAGTATCATCATATACCAGCTATCTAATTCATCAGATTCATTTTCTCAACTCTTCCTGGTAACCGCTTCGACCATTTATGCCTTCTGGTTCAACTTCAGATTTCTTTCTCCTGCTCTAACTCTATCATGACTCTCTGGGCCCTATTTTACCATTTTGATTATAAGTGCTGGGCAGACTTGAAACCGGGAGTGTTGCAGATCCGGCTTTTGGACCCGTTCTGAGGCACACCGCCCCCCCCCCCCCCCACCCCCCCCCAGCACCCTGCCTGCAAAAATATCGGCAATTCTGAATCGCACTGAATGCGCCCAACACCCTGCAGCTCCGATCGGCGCTTCCAACTGCACAGGCGCAGAAAAAAAAATGATAGAATGCTGCTCCACTGCCACATCCCTCCCAGGCGGGATAATGCCTCCCCCTGGCCTCCATGGGCATTGCCCCACCTGCACAACATTACTGACCCCCTTATTCCCCCCACCCAGTCTGATCATGGGCCCCTCCCCCTTCCCCCCCACCGATCTCAGGCAGAGTGGCAGTGGACCCCTCTTCCACAGGAGGAGTGGCAGCAAACCCACCTCCTCCCGCAACCAATTTCAAGCAGAGAGCCGTTGGACACCGATCTCAAGCAGAGTAGCAGAGGACCCACCTCCCCACCCCCTCCAACTTCACCGCCCCCCCCCACCGCCCCCCCCCCCACCACCACCGCCGCCCCCCCCCCCCCCCCCCACCACCACCCGCCCCCCCCCCCCCCCCCCCCCCGCCGCCCCCCCCCCCCCCACCACCACCCCCCCCCCCCCCCCCCCCCCCCCCGACCCCCCCCCCCCCCCCGACCCCCCCCCCCCCCCCCCGATCTCAAGCAGAGAGCCATCGGACACTCGGCACTTACCTCCTCAGTAACCCTCGCTAATGGAATGCCCGAATCGGGCTAATATGGAGCATGCCTGTTTCGCGCCAATTCTGGATGGATGAACACGGTGGTAAAGGGGCAAGTGCCAGTAAAGTTGGGCGTGCAGCCTATTAAGTCAATTTAAATGCATGCAAATGCATTTAAGTGGCCATTGCGCCCTTTTCGGGCGCAGTCCCGATCGTGGCCATTTTTGGGCCTTGGTAAAGGGGGAATCAGCACGGAGGCGGGCACAGATCGCGCTACTCACCTCATGCCCGACTTTACCAAGTTTTCGTGCCCGAAACGCAACCTGATGGCAAAATCAGGCCCTCTGTCTGATTGTTTCTCTTCTACTAACTGTGCTAAATGTGGCTTCAGCAATGAAACATTTTTTCCAGGCTGTCTTCTAAGAAACAAGTGAGCTGGTGTTCTTCTGGTGGTAGTGTGAGGTTTGTTATGAGAAATAGACAAAAAAATTGTCAGTTTGTGATTCGCTGACATTTCTTTCACTTTGTATCTAGCATTTGTTTAACAACAGCATGTTTAACATTTTGTGTTGTGTGCTCTGCTGCTCCATTTGAAGCAGAATGACACAGTTGAACTCTGGTGTGTTTTACCTCATTCATTTTCATGAAATTTAAAAGCACTTCTGAACAAAACTGAAATCCATTTTCGGATGCAATTTCCTCTGGGAACCCATAAGCAGAAAAGAAAACTACACAAAATATTTAATATTTTGCTCGTTGTTCAATTCATCGGAAATCCCTAAACACACTTTGAATGGCTATCTATCACAATGAATAGCTGTTGCCCTTCAAATTCTGCAAAATCTTTATGTAGTGTTATGAAAGCCAAGGTAGTTTTAGGGGATTTAAATTTGTGTTGGTAAAAATTAGAATGAAGCTATCGTTTTAAGTCGGCTTAATTTCATGTTCTTGTGTAAGGAAGGGTAAAACCTATAGTTGGATTCATGTTGGACAAAGGTGTTTGGATGTGTGGAGATGGTTCAGTTCAAACTATGCTTCTATTATGCTTAGAGGGGTTTACAGCATGATGAGTAAATAAAATAGCAGAAGCACGTGGGTGTTGATTAACAACTGGAGGTCTTTTTAAGATAGAAAGTTTAGTTTTAGCTGAATCTATTTGCCGTTGAAGACAGGACACTAGGAATGAACATCTCTCAACTCTGCCAGGAGAAACTGGACAGGACAAGGAAGCTGCAAAAAGGCAGACTTCCCAAAGAACCTGATACAGACCAGATAACCAGGGCATTGAGACAGAGAGAATGCCTTAGGAAGACTGAAGTTAAGAGAACAGAGACCACAGTATTTTTCAGGAGAATTCAAGGAAAAAAACAGGCAAAGTGTTGTCAATAAAAGAGACAGTTGCAGTAACCAGAGTTAAAATGGGAAAGTAGACTTCAGAGGCAAATCAAAAGTTTGATGCTATTTCCATTGAGTCTGGGAATTGATAGTTACAGCAATTGTGAACAGTTTGTACAACAAGGAAAACAAAGAAATCCTGAATGAGGAGTTCAATATTCTGGATGCTGGATTCTTTGTTGAAAGTGGAACAGAAGTTTTGTCTAAAAGAGTCATGTGGAAAACCCAGACTGGATTTTGGAATGGAAAACATTGTTGTTAAAGACGATTTTAAAGCATGTTTTTTGTGAATGGAATTTGGAAACTCTCTTGTGACAATCTGGCGGGATTTTGAGGAGAAGTCCATGGACATTCACTTGGGTTCAGAGTTGAAAATGTATTTGACCACAGCCAATCTATTGTGCTTAAAGGGACTTTGTGTTACTCTGACCATTGTAGTTTAAGGTGTACTTTATAATTCGTTTTAATCTTAAAATCTGTATGTATTTGTTAAGCTCAGGAGAGAGTAAGGCAGTATTGTAGCATAATCCAACCTTTCACATTTAATAAATGTATTTTTTCTTGTTGTTAAAACTAATTAGCGGTCCTGTTACTCTGTTCCTTCACATTTTCTTAAAAAAGTAAAAGTTATGGTCTGTTGAGCCAAGGTTATATTTGGAATCTTCCCATCCAGTTATAACAACAACTGTGATCATAACAATAGCCTCTGCCATACTCACTCTAGTTGAACACAGTAAAAAGTCTCACAACACCAGGTTAAAGTCCAACAGGTTTATTTGGTAGCAAATACCATAAGCTTTCGAACCTTCTCCGAAAGCTTATGGTATTTGCTACCAAATAAACCTGTTGGACTTTAACCTGGTGTTGTGAGACTTCTTACTGTGTTCACCCCAGTCCAATGCCGGCATCTCCACATCATACTCTAGTTGGCCATTTCTATGGTTGAAAAGAAACTGATAGCAGTTTCTTTTTTCCGGCTTAACATACACTACACTTTTACACTGTGTCTTCTATATCCTTATCTAACCCTGGCCACCAAAGATAGCTTTTCACTGGACCTTGTCAAGGTCATCCCCAAGGACTGATCATGAAGATCACATAGCAACTGTGATCTGTACCTACAGGAATTGACTCCCCACACAACACAAACTTTATCAATGGGGAACTCATTCTTACGTATCAAAATTGGTATGATTTCTAAATCCAGTATCTGAAGTGACCAACCATTTGTGATACAATCACTTCCCTTGCTAAAACTAGTTCTCTGAATTGATGTCATCTGCTGTGATTGGTAACACATCTACATGTGAAAACAAAGATACATCTTGCCTGTTGGGCTGTACCTCTGAGAAGGATAGTAATCTCGACACTGCATCGGTAAACAATGATCTTCCAATCTTGTGTATTTATTGTCATACTGAGAAGCGGAAAAAAATCACATCCCATCTCTGTATTCGGGCTGCAGCTAAGGTGGGTACTGGAGGCTTTGGATTCCACATAGCTATCAGTGATTTATGATAAATTTTAATTGTGAAACTATGACCATACAAGTATTTATGAAATCTTCTTATTGCAAAATCAAAGAGAATGGGGGCAATTTTAATCCACACTCTGCGTCTGTGGGAATGGCAGCACACGCTCAAAATCCAGAAAGCGCAACTCGCGTCGGCGAGATTCTGAGTTCCGATCTTCCTGGCCCTTCGCCAGCTGAGTGGCGTGAAACACGCCATAGAACTCCAGGAAGCTCATTTTAATAGCAAGCCATGAGCGAGCACTCTCTTGGAACTTACTGCCTCACAGGAGATTCTGCAGGCGCCAGTGGGACATCGCACCGGCGCCAGTTATAACATCTCCACGTAAGTGTGAACTTGGCGCCTTCACCTTTGAGGGGGAGTTTAGAGGGGAGCACTCAGGCAGCTAGCACCCTCCAGGGTGTTCACTGCTCAGGGGGCACCAGAGAGGCTGAGGGGTGAGTTCCCATAATCATCATATTGGGGGTCCACAGGCATCACATACAGGCCTTACCTTGGCTTCATTTCAGGGTGCCCCTTGCTTTATAGGGGTTGTGAAGGCTGGGTATGCAGGCAGTGCTTCCTGTGTCCTCATTCCTGGGTTCCTGTCCATATAACAGCTGAGGTAATGCCCTTCCTTATTGGGGGCTAACCAGAAGATGAGAGAGCTCGAAAACAAAAGACTTGGCACTGGCGTAGCAGTGTGTTACCTGGGTGGAGTCCCATGAGAGGCCGGGCTGTCAGAGCACAGTAGGGGATTCAGGAATGGGCTGCGTCTCCCCTCATTTGGCCTGAAGGGCCTCGCATTTGGGGGAGGATGACTGTAGTGTCACTGGAGTCCACATGCAGATAGCAGTGTGAGGACAAAGGAAGAGGCTGCCATGAAGGCAAAAATCAATTGTCAAGGGTGCTTGTGTGTAACGGCAGATCTCAATGGGTCATGGAAGGCTGCTCAACTCTGCACCTTTTGTGACCTGGGAGAAACAGGCTGCCCTTTTGAAATGCATTGGATAGGCTAATTGCTGGCCTCACAATTCAGCTGTGCCTCATCTGCCATAATAGGCAGACACTTGGCTGAACAGACACCCCGGCCTACCCTCAATAGTGATTATGCCATTAAATGATGCACAGTGAAAAAGCACTGCTGTTTAGTGGAGGTCAACTGTTAATCCTTCGTAAGCCAATATCCAAGGCATTGAGCTGATGTTCCTAGAAAAGCTGCAGCATCACACAGATAACATTGATGTGAACCCCTATGCAAAGTGTGATGGTGATGTCTATCATCACGCAACCCAACTGAGGTCATGATGGGGTGCAGCGGCAAGGCCCTGTTCAGGATGGAAACACAGGTCAAATGCAGTCACTCAACTGCCTGCTAATGTGACACGAGGTTTCTTTGGGGGAACTTGGGGGCTGGGGGAATGCAGCTGTGTGGTGCTACTGAGACCCTGATGGGTCCATGTGCTGCATCCTGCTGAAGTTGACATGGATCAATGTGGAGATGTGGCTATAGTGTCCATGTGGAGGGTGTGAGGGATGGCGTTGAGGCACCTACTGAGTGTGCTGCGATTGGATAGTAGTCCCAGAGGATTTGAGGGATGAGGGTTGCGACGCTCTTACAAACCCTTATAACTCACTGTGATCTTCACTTCTTTACAGTACATGATATGGAGGATCATGGTGCCTGTCGAGTTGGATATCCTACATATTGTCATGGAGCAGCAGCAGAGACACCACAGTACCTGGCCAGAACCAGCACCCTGCAAAGGAGGGAAAGGTTGGGCCTGTCACTGTTCCGGGAACAGCACCACAGATGTGTAGGTACCGGCCCAGGATATTCTGACATTGGTCATTGTTTCTGCAGATGTCAGAAATTCAGTGCCGTAGAAGGCTTTGTCTGTTCCGAGGGATGGTTGACAACCTCTGCCAGACCCTGTAAGAGCTGGCATCACGTGGAATGAGAGGACACCCACTGCCAGTAGCCCTTAAACTCACAGCTTCTCTGAATTTCTGTGTGAGTGGCTCATTCCAGGGCAGCACAGGTGACCTGTGTGGCATCTCTCAGTCTGCCACACACAAATGCACCCGGGAGGTTACAGATGTTCTTTATGCAAGGGCTCATATGTAGGTGCCCTACAATATCGGCCCCAGAAGGTCTCCAGCATCATTGTAGTTTGCTGTGCTCTCCACAACATGATGCTGTGGAGGAGAGACCACCTCAACTTGCAGGAGATGGAGGCGCATCACATCTCCCCAGATGAGGAGGATGTTGAGGAGGACGGTAAGGCTGACCACGCAGAGGAGGAGGCAGAAGAAGATTGGGCAGTCATCAGGGCCTGACTGAGCTTATGCACCAGGGATGGCCTCATATTGTCTCATTTCAAGGATGAGCAGGACTAGGAGCAACTCACTCTCCCAACATGGGGATTATCATCTCACCAGTTATGTAGTGCCAGCAGTATGCTCCCATGCTGTTGCCAGGCATCATGGGCAGGGCACTAAAGCTATTGGCCGGACTCTGTGGGAGAATGATGACGACTTGTATTGAGGACAGATGCTTCTCTCATCCTCAGCGATATATCTGACTTCGGCCTGACAGAGAGCTTAACACGCCCTGCCATTGAATGGGCTTTTCACTGGGGTCAGAAATGCGGGATGTGCAGCGTCAACTACTATAGGCCCCATCCACGTCAGGAGCCCTGATGTTCACATCCACCTTACCCGAGGTTGGCAGGCTGGCAGCACCTCCACTGCCCTTGGCCTCATGATCACTAGAGAACACTGTTAGACATGACGGGTGAGCTATGATGGAGTAGAGTGAAGGGGTTCATCCTTCCATGGATGGGGGGTTGGGGGATGGGCATGCCTGTAGCGGCACCTCCTTACTGTGTCGCAGGCTTGGGAGGGACATAGCACAGCCATTCTCACACTCCAGAGGGATGGGGCGCTGGGTGAGTGGTGGTTCCCCAAGCTTGGTGGCAGGAGCAGAAAGGGTGGAGGCTCTGTCGGTGAGCAAAGTGAAATTTAATGACTAACATTCAAAATAAAATGGTAACCTAGCTATACTAGTGCCTGTATTCACTTGTACCCACTAAGTACCTATAGTTTCTTAATCTTCCTCACCCTCACACTACATCTAGGTGTATCCCCAGGATCCACAGCTGAGGTGGAGGCTGACTTCCACGTCCTATTGCCCGAGATGACCTTGGCATGTATCTCCTAGGGGGCCGGGACCTTAAGAGTCCAGGTTTGCTTTTGGGAAGCACAAATGTTTGACTGTTTCGTTCCTCAGTGTCAGGGGCTGGAGGTGTGTCATTCACAGGGAGAGGGATGTCAGATGGACTGGAGATGCCCAGGGTCCCCTGACTGGAGGGCCTGGGCTGTACTCCTGCTGATCCTCTTCCCATCAGTTTCCAGGGCTCTGTGCTCTTGAATGGTGTGGAGGGGCAGCTGGAGTGGGATCCAGAAGCCCCACCATCGTCTGGCGCTGATACTCATGGATCCTCACCAATGCCTGCACCATGCAGTCGAAGCCCTGTACCATGGAGCTTACGTGCTCAGACATGGAGGTCATGAGTTGTGCCACGGTGCAAACATCTCCTACTCATCCTGCACCAAGGACTCCACTATGGACACCGCCCTCACAGTGTTGATCTTGTTGCGCTGCAGTTATGGCACCATCTCCTTGAATAGAAGGTAATGAGACTCCTCCAATCGGCCTTGCATTCTGAGGAGTGCTGCTGTTATCCCATCCTGATACTCACCGCTCTGCCTTTGCAGCTCCAGCATCTTTGGGACAACTGGGTTCAGGGGCATAGCATTGGCAAAGGGGCTCTGGTATCCCCCCGCCCCTCCCCCAAGAGCCAATTCCCTGGGATCCCCTGCCTCCATCTGCTGTGGATCTTCAGATGTGAGGTATTCACCAGTGAGTAACCCAGAAGTCTGTCTACTTAGTGAACTTACCAAGGTATGAGTATCTGCGTTGGGACTGGCTGCAGGTGACAGCTGTTACACCTCTTCAGTGGTGGGGTTGGAGAAGTCCTCCTCGGAACTGCTGGAGTCCAGTGGGTCCAGGGGGCTTGATGATGGTCTGGCCTGTTCTGCTGGTCAGCCTGCAAGTGTAGGGAGATGGCATTAGTGCATTACAGGGGATATGGAGGGAACATTGATTACTCACTTGAGAATTGAGGAATGTTTTTTCAGTTCTTGCTCTATTTTCTCTTTTAGAGCATCGGGTACTGGACAAGGTCTGCCATAAACTGGCCTTGTATTCTTCCGGGGCCTTGTCCTTAAATTGGTTTATCATTTTCACTAAACAGTCATTGTGGGACAAGTGCTGGGGAGCCATTTATATCGAGTTCCCAGTGCTTGCAGCAGTTAAATTGTTGTGGGGCAGGTGAATCAAATGGAAGAGTTGCACTCATAGGCATAAAAATGATGACTAATGAGGCATAAGATTTGGTCTGGAAACACACTGGTGCAGTCGGTGAGAAACACTCAGTTTTTTGTGACAGAGCCAATGCGCTGCCATTTCTTGGTAAGATTTTACCCGTTGGGTGGGATTTTCTGGCCGTTTCCGCTGGCAGGGTCTTCCAGTTCCATTGATGGTGATCCCCTGCCATGGGTTCTCCAGTGGTAGAGGGTGTGTACAATCCCCCCTTGACAGTGGCAGGACCAGAAAATCCTGCTTCTGACCAATGGCAGGCCACCTCTGCTGCCACAAAGCACACTGCGAGGGGGGAAAATAGCTCACATATGTTTCATGGTCTAGCTGTGAATAATTTGCTTACTGACACTGAGGATGTGTGAGGAAAATGTAATTGATATCTCCTCACCAATATTTAACACGATCCCATACATTCTTACATTACCATCTGATCACGATGTGAGTAGCCCAATTGCTCAGTTCGACTTTGGAGATAATGTTCTCAGTGCGAGATCAAAACTCGAGAGGCATCACGTTAGCTTAATCTTTTTGGAAACACCATAATGCACAAACATTATATTATCAAATAATTTACTTTTACACTTGTCCAATTCCACAGAACACCTTTCCTTAAAAATTCATTCCGTGGACGCAATAGTTTGGTATAAACTTACGATGATAATTCACTAAGACAAAAAAATCTGAGCTCAGAGATCTTCTGAGGGTGTGGTACATTTCTTATTGCTTGAACCTTATGGATGTTACCCATCTTTGTCTACCCTGTGTCCAAATACTCTGCAGAGTTTCGAAACATTTCACATTTGTTTGCCATTGCTCAAATTCCATGCTTTTCCAAATGTTGGAGCACCTTATTCAATCTGTCATCACCTGTTTGGAGTTGAAATAATGACATCATCCAAATAGCACACTATTCCTTTCAAGTTCCTTTCCCTGAATTCCTTTCAAGTTGTCATTTATCATTCTTGAAACATTCCAGGGGCTGAAGAAACACAATGGCAGCCTATGAAAATGAAATAGATTCTTGTGTGTATTAGTAGTCAAATATGACTTGGACTCATCATCTAACTCAAGTTGGAGATTGGCATTTTTCAGGTCTAATTTTGAAAAAACTGTTCTCCTGACAACATTGCAAACAGATCTGTCACATTTGACAAAGTATCAGAGTGATTACATTCCATTATCTGATTTACAGTTACCTTACAATCCCCATACATTCTTACTTTACCATCTGATCACGATGTAAGTAGCCCAATTACTCAGTTCGACTTTAGAGATAATGTTCTCAGTCTCAAGTTTTTTCAGTTCTTGTTCTATTTTCTCTTTTAGAGCATCGGGTACTGGACAAGGTCTGCCATAAACCGGTCCTTGTATTCTTCCAAGGCCTTGTCCTTAAATTGGTTTATCATTTTCACTAAACAGTCAAGGGTACTTTACGATCACATCATCTTACATTGTGAATTTTGCATCGATGCAAAAAAGCTAATTCCAGTTGAACTTCAAGTGCTGTTAACCAGTTTCTTCCCAAGAAGGCTGGTTTTTCACCCTTCATAGGATATTTTGCACATTGCCGTTTGTAAGTGACCAGACCTAACATACTTCCCATTATGGGGATTTTCTCTGCTCTGCAACATTGTAATTCTATGTATCATTTCTCCAGCTCATCCTGACTTCAGTTTTGACATATAGCACTTCAGAAATCACGCTAACTGATACCCCCATGTCGATCTCCATGTTTACCAAAGCTCTGTCCAATGCTTTTTGGATTACGATGGCCTGCGAGTTTCCACTGGATTCCCTTGTGCTTCATATCATTTGGGTCTCAACTGACTCCACCCCCCTACAGTGACTCCATTTCTCTCAGCCAGTATTTTCTCCATTCACATTCTTGCAACATGTCTTGGCAAGATGACCCTTCTCTGCCTCGACAAATGTTCAATTATGTGCCTAATGTTGGTCTCAGCATCAGTAACAGGACTTTTTAGTACCTCTGCTATTATGGAAACTGTTGGCATCAGGCTTTAGAACAGAGAAAAGCTGCAGCACAAACAGGCCCTTCGGCCCACAAGTTGCACTGAACATGTCCCGACCTACTAGGCTTACCTATAACCCTCTATCTTACTAACTTCCATGAACTTGTCCAAAAGTCTCTTAAAAGACCCTATCGAATCCGCCTCCACCACCACTACCGGCAGCCGATTCCACGCACCCACCACCCTCTGAGTGAAAAACTTACCCCTAACATCTCCTCTGTACCTACTCCCCAGCACCCTAAACCTGTGACCTCTTGTGGCAACCATTACAGCCCTGGGTAAAAGCCTCTGAGAATCCACTCTATCAATACCCCTCAACACCTTATACACCTCTATCAGATCACCCCTCGTCCTTCGCTTCTCCAAGGAGAAAAGACCTAGCTCTCTCAACCTATCCTCATAAGACATGCCACCTAATCCAGGCAACATCGTTGTAAATCTCCTCTGCACCCTTTCTATGGCTTCCACATCCTTTCTGTAATGAGGTGACCAGAACTTGGCACAGTACTCCAGGTGGGTTCTGACCAGGGTCCTATACAGCTGCAGCATTATCTCTCGATTTCTAAACTCAATTCCTCTTTTGATGAAGGCCAGTATTCCATATGCCTTCTTAACTAAAGCCTCCACCTGCGACGCTGCTTTGAGCATCCTATGAACCCGGACCCCAAGATCCTTCTGATCTTCCACACTGCCAAGCATCTTACCCTTAATATTATATTCTTTCATCCTATTCGACCTGCCAAAATGAACCACCACACACTTATCTGGGTTGAAGTCCATCTGCCACTTCTCCGCCCAGTCTTGCATCTTATCTATGTCTCGTTGCAACTGCTGACATCCCTCTACACTATCCACAACCCCACCCACCTTTGTGTCATCAGCAAACTTGCCAACCCATTCTTCCACTTCCTCATCCAGGTCATTTAGAGCAAGGGTCCCAGAACAGATCCCTGGGGCACTCCACTGGTGACCGACCTCCATGCTGAAAAAGACCCATCTACAACCACTCTTCGCCTTCTGTGGGCAAGCCAGTTCTGAATGCACAAAGCAATGTCCCCTTGTATCCCATGCCCCTTCACTTTCTCAATGAGCCTTGCATGGGGCACCTTATCAAACGCCTTGCTGAAATCCATATAAACTACATCTACCGCTCTTCCCTCGTCTATGTGTCTAGTTACACCTTCAAAAAATTCAATTAGGCTTGTAAGGCATGATCTGCCTTGGCCAAAGCCGTGCTGGCTATTTCTGATCATACTATTCCTCTCCAGATATTCATAAATCCTGCCTCTCAGGATCTTCTCCATCAACTTACCAACCACTGAGGTTAGGCTCACTGATCTATAATTTTCCAGGCTATCTCTTCTCCCTTTCTTGAATAACGGAACCACATCCGCAATCCTCCAGAACCTCTCCCGTCTCCATTGATGACGCAAAGATCATCGCCAGAGGCTCAGCAATCTCTTCCCTCGCCTCCCACAGTAACCTGGGGTACATCCCATCCAGTCCCGGCGATTTATCTAACTTGATGCTTTTCAAAAGCTCCAACACATCCTTTTTCCTAATGTCCACATGCTCAATCTTCTCAGTCCACTGCAAGTCTGCACTGCAACTACCAAGATCCTTTTCCACTGTGAATACTGAAGCAAAGTATTCATTGAGTACCTCTGCCATTTCTACCGATTCTATACAGACTTTCCCACCGTCACATTTGATAGGTCCTACTCCTTCACATCTTATCCTCTTGCTCTTAACATACTTGTAGAATGCCTTGAGGTTTTCCTTTATCCTGTCTGCCTAGGCCTTCTCATGACCCCTTCTTGCTCTTCTAATTTCCCTCTTAAGTTCCTTCCTACTAGTCATATACTCTTCTAGATTTCTAACATTACCTAACTCCCTGAACCTTTTGTAGGCTTTTCTTTTCTTCTTGACTAAATCCGTTACAGCTTTAGTGCACCATGGTTCCTGTGACCTACCATAACTCCCCTGTCTCATTGGACTGTTGCTGTGTAGAGCTCCAGACAAATTTTCCTTGAAAATTTGCCACATTTCTTCTGTGCATTTCCCTGAGAAAACCTCCTTCCAATTTATGCCTCTAATTTCCTGCCTAATAGCCTCATAGTTGCCCTTACTCCAAATAAACACTTTCCTAGCTTGACTGATCCTATCTCTCTCCAATGTTAATGTAAAGGAGATAGAGTTATGATCACTATCCCCAAAATGCTCTCCCACTGAGAGATCTGATACCTGCCCAGGTTCATTCCCTAATACCAAATCAAGTACAGCCTCTCCTCTTGTAGGCTTATCCACATACTGTGTCAGGAAGCCCTCCTGAACACACCCAACAAATTCCTCCCCATCTAAACCCCTTACCCGAGGGATATTCCAATCGATATTTGGGAAATTAAAATCTCCCATCACGACCACTCTGTTATTATCACATCTCTCCAGGATCTGCTTCCAATCTGCTCCTCCACATCCCTGCTACTATTGGGCGGCCTATAGAAAACTCCCAATAAAGTTATTGACCCCTTCCTGTTGCGAACCTCCACCCACAGAGATTCCGTCGACAATCCCTCTGTGGCATCCATCTT